>NW_015167597.1:14551-68572 GCF_001447785.1 Gekko japonicus | reverse complement strand
AAGGAAGGAAGGAAGGAAGGAAGGAAGGAAGGAAGGAAGGAAGGAAGGAAGGAAGGAAGGAAGGAAGGAAGACTACACAAAGTTGCCATAGTTAACCTTGTCCAGTGACTTTTGTAGCAGCATGACAGAAAGCTCAAGCATGGGGGAAGCAGGAAATGGTTACATTTTACCAGGAGTCCAGTGGGCCTAATCATGGATTTTAAATCCATTGTCATTATATGGTCTATTTATGTCATTTCATAAATATACTTTTTTCTTACATAGCGCATGAAATTATGGCCTCTCCACTGAACAAAGTCTGAAGCTTTCCTCCAGCCTGAGGTGCCTTCATCCAACTAGAGTGGCACTGACAGTCATTTAACAGGTGAAGCTGTTTACTTTCCAGCATAATCCCATGATAGGAAAAGTTCCACCTCAATTTTTTGTGGATGAAGATGCTGTTAAAGGAATAGGAACAGGGCCAGTGAAAAATGAGCCAATCCCAGTAATAAAATACTTTTTTTTCCTTTAAAAAGTAAAGAGTTGGTCAGAAACAATGCGGCCCGGAATTATAGCATGAGCATGTGAATCTTCATTGTTCCCTGAGGAGAAGCAAGCTGGAGAAAGCATCTTTCAAAAATAAAACATGCTCAGATTGCAAAGGTCTTTGTTTTCTTATCTGAGTAAAATGTTTAAGAGGCACATATGTTTGAAATGGGGAATAACTGGGATGCCTGTGGATGCGTGCCACAGTACATATGGGAAAGGGGGAGGTATGGCAGTGTGAAAAGGATACATTGCTTTAGCGGAAGAAAGAATAGACATCTTTGTGCTGTTCCCTTTTCTGGCTCTTCTTCTGCCCAAAGATAGCCGGTATGCAAAGTCATGAACCTGCTGGGTCTAAAACCATTGCTGATAAAAGCAAACACTTCCATCATCTAGGGTTTAATCCTGATGAACTGCCTGACCTGGACTGTATTACCAAGATTAGAGCAGACAAAGTAGGTGGCATAAATCTATCTCAGCTCTTGCTGCCTGGTTTCTTGGGTCAGCAGCAGTGTAGACTCAAGGGTGAGGGCTTGCCATGGTCTAGCTCCTAATTTACAGGCATCTATATTTGGAGAGAACAGAGAGTTGTGCTCTCCCTGCTTACAGTCTCCTGCCTGAGCCACGGGCAGAGGCCAGATTTCATCCTCCCAACGATATAACCAGCCAGAACATGACAGACCAGTAATGAGGAAGGACCTGATCTTTGTATATGAGACGGAACTGCTGATATGGGATCTGAGATTTTGCGTGAGGGTCGGAGCCACTGCCATATGTCGCAGTTAGACTAGGATACTGGAGACCCAGGCTGGGATCCCTATTCTGCCCTGGATGCTCACTTGGTGACTCTGGAACCTCACAGGGTTGCTTTGAGGATAAGAGGAGGGGAGAATGATGTTGTAGACTGCTTTCAGGCCCCACTGAGAGAAAACTGGTTTATAAAAATGTAAATAAATAAATAAATCTTGATCTCTATAATTTCATATTAAAAAGCTGCACAATTTTCCCAGTACAGATCACCCCAGCTGCTATTAGTCTTGGAAGAAGAAAAAAAAATACAGGCACAGTATTTTATGTCCTATTGATATCTAAATTAGATTACCATCATGCCGTCGGTGTGGAACTGCCTTTGAAAAATGCTCAGGGACAACAGCTGATTCAAAATGGAGCCATCAGATGGGAATGGGCTATATGGAGTAAATAATGACAGTTCTGGAATATTTTCATTGACCCTGTTAATTTTTGGACCCCATTCGAACGTTTAAAGCTCTGTGCACATGATACATCAAGGGTCGCCTTTTGCTATACGAACCCACATTTTAAAAGATCTTCCTCAGAGGCTTTGTTCACTATTTCTCCACTGCCTGAGGTACAAAAGGCCATTACATAGGCCACAGCCTTCTCAGCAATAGCTCCAAAGCTATGGGACTCCTTCCCCACAGAGGTTCACTCTGGCTTCCACATACTTTGGATCTGCAGCTTGCAGAGAAAAGCAGTGTAATTTTGTGACAAACTGGTGAGCCAGTTTGGTGTAGTGGTTAAGTGTGCGGACTCTAATCTGGGGTAACCGGGTTTGATTCCCCACTCCTCCACTTGCACCTGCTGGATGACCTTGGGCAAGCCATAATTCTGGCACAGCTGTTCTTGAAAAAAGAGCAGTTTCTGACAGAGTTCTCTCAGCCCGACCTACCTCACAGGGTGTCTGTTGTGGGGAGGGGAAGGGAAAGGAGTTTGTAAGCCACTCTGAGACACCTTTGGGTAGTGAAGGGCGGGGTATAAATCCAATCTCTTCTTCTTCTTAAAAAATGTTTTGTTTTGGAGTCTGGTTGGCATCTGGCAGGGTATTTTGGCTGTGTTGGATTTGTTTTTATCTTCTGCTTCATGTATTTTGTGCTGATTTTAATTCTTGTACTGTAATTCTCTATCTCTGTCTCTGTCACACATACAAATATAAACACGTGGCATACACAGTTATCCCCTCTGCCATCGTATCCTCACAACAACCCTGTTAGGTAGGTTGACTGGGGGAGAGTGACTAGTCCAAAGTCATCGTATAAGCTTCGTAGCTCAGTAGAGATTTGCATAAACATCTCCCCCACGACACCGCCCTGGCTGCCTTGGAGAGTCTTTTGTTCACAAAAAGGGTTACAAATATTTTAATAAACAAAATAAACAGAATCTAGAGCCACTCCAGTGCATTTTTGATAGGTGGACACCCCCATTTACTGCACTGGGGAAGGCACATGCACCCCTTTTTTGTGCACAAAACCAATTTCTCCACTGAAGTGAACAGAAGATCTCTGCCCCCCTGGAAGCTCAGTGCAAAATCATTCAACCCTCTGTGACCACAAGACATAGCTGGGTTGATAGGAGTGCATTTTAATTCCAGATCCATTGCTTCAGTTCTGCCATTAACTTTAGAATTTCTCCCTTCAGTGAAATTTGGAATCTAGTAATAAAGAGGAAAGGAAACAAGTATAAATCTTTAGTCCCTCTAAGCAGCTGAGCATCACAACTGCCACCTTCCATTCCCAAATGCAACATATCACTGTCTTCATTCTCTCAAGCTCCAGTCTTGATTCATGTAGATATTTATGGATCAAGCATTAAAATTAGCATCTGGCTCTCCAGTAACTCAGGCTCAGTTTGCACTTCTTTTGTCACCTATCACGTTTTCTCCAACGAGCTCAGGATGGCATAAATGGTTGCCCCCCAAGCCAGGAATAATGAGGCGGACGCAAGTGTTGGGTTTAACTATAGGGCCACTTTATTAACTGATAACTTAAGCTGGAACCAATGGCAAGGGCAACACAGCATGCGGTATGGTCAAGGCCAGAGGTCAAGGACCCCTCCCTTACCTCTTCAATAGGGCGAGCCACCCTGCAGGGGCTCCCACCCAGCCAGCTAGCCATTGCAGTACAACCCTGTAGCCCCATCCCCCAAGCTGCAAGGTTCAAAGAGAGGACCTAAACAGGGCCATCCCAAAGGCAGTCCGTTTTCCCCACCCCATGCCGCAAGGCACAAAGGCTGTACTCACAGGACCCCTTAAACCCCAAATGATGGGTGTCAGCTGGTGCTCACTGGACCGCAATCTGTATACCGCATAGCAACCTGCCATCGCTGAGGCCAAGCCTCTGCTTAGGCCTCCGCACCCCACCAGGGGGCCCAAGTCCCCCCGAAGCCCTTGCCGTAATTTTCCAGAAATATATCTAGCCCTACTCCGACAGGTGTATACCACTGCCGATAGAGTTCAGTCTGCCCAGCCTGAAGCATGGGTGTGGCCAAAAGAACCCAAACCACCCTTGGTACTCATTGCAGTTTTTGTTCACTGTGACACACCATATCAAGGGAAGCGTACTCCCACCCCCCACCAAACCTGGCGGGTATCATAGCTGACCAGATCAGCAAGGCCCCCAGGCCACTGCCTGCAAATATTGGGAATCCACCTAGGCCTGAAGGACAAACGCCTCACCCTAGTTCAGGCTTAAGCATAGCCTCCCAATGAATAGCTAGAACCTGTGTGGAGGGAGGACCCTCCTGTGGAGCAACAACTGCAGCAGGCCCGGCCACGCAGGCTCCGACGCCCCTGCCATTCCACCATGCTCCACTGGCTAAGGCCCAGCTGAGAGAATACTGGCATTCTCTAGGCACGCTGAGCTGCCCAACAAAGCTGTGCCAACAGAGTAACATGTTTTTCCTCTCCTGCCAGCAGATTAACCTATGGCTTACTTTCGGCACGCTGAGCCGCCCAACAAAACTGTCCACAGAGTAACACATTCTTCCTCTCCCACCGGCAGATCAACCTGAAAGAAAAACAGTGAGCAGGGGAACATTTCACTTCTCTTCAAGGCACCCCCCCAGCGTGCCTTTACATCCCAACAAGGCACCGTAAGCTGTAGCTGAGGAATGCCCTTATCTTCACCGAAATCACCTGGGCGGGTACCCCTTGGCCGCTATGCGAAGCATCTCCATGTGTCAGGATTGGGGCAAAAACAAAGCTGGCACTCCAGCATTTCCAACGCCCCAACAGTAACTGCCCGAAACTGGTACTCCTTGAAGGGAGTGCTGTCCTAGCCAGAAAAACAAGCCAGCCCCGCAACCCCAACCACCAGTAGGTGGCCCAAGCCGACATGGGGCCAAAGGTTTCTCCTGTTGTCAAGCATAAAGCTTTCCACAACCTCCTCATATTGAGACTGCATACTCCATGCCAAGGCTGCATGGTCTACCCATGCAGCTCACATTCCCCATAGCATATGCATCCTTATGGGATGAGTGGAGTCTAAATGTCAGACCACCTGCAAGGCATCGTGTTTAAGGATGGTGCGTGGGCTGGCCCCAAAGGCTCCCCTGCCCCACAGAGTGTTCCTCGTATAATAAACCTATTCTCTAGCTGATGCCCTCTTGGGTCTGCACTGGTGGGTTTTTGCTTGCCTTGACATAGAGTTAAGGGCAGCACTTCCCTACCCACATTCTCTGACCCCTATGTAGGTTTTTCTTTTGGAATGCTGAACTCTAGGTCCTCCACAATTTAGCAGGGTAGGGGCTAAGTACCCCGCCCCCTGATCCACACAACTTTGGCAGTGGCAGGGACTGGCTATCATGTCCCCTGATTTTCTATGCAGGAGTGGTGGGATGACTGCCCTACACACTATCCTTTTCATTTTACGCAGGTAGAGTAACTACCCGTAGCACTGTTCACCATTTACAGCAGTTGGGACTGACTACCTTCCCCTGGCGTCCTGTAACTGCAAGTAACAGCCCCAAGGAAGTGCCCACCCCCAGCACGCTCTACTGGGAATTTGTAATGAAACTGCGTATGTCAAAGAAGACCATGCAGACCCTCAGGAAAAAAAGGGGAGTCTATAGAGATGAAAAAGAAAAATCAAATCTCCCCAATAGCATTTTCCAAAGACACAAATTGCTTCACAAACCCAGCAAGAGTCTGACGGGGACTTTTAAAAATTATTTTTATTGTTATTCCATAAATTATTACTATTATTATTTGTTTTCGCATTGGAAATCAGGGTCCTGCGTGACTAGCAGCACCCAGAATTCCGGATAACTGCCTGTGTCTTTGTCCACCAGGCCTGGTGTCCCAGCAAGCTTTTAAATGAACCGCAAGCCATTCGCTTTGCTTAAGGAATCAGCCACCAGGCAGAGCCAGCAAAGGGCTGAGGCATACGTGGATCTGCTATCCATTTACGGATATGGTTCTCCTTTAGACCCACGGTCTAAGGCAATAACCAGCCAAAAATGCAACAAAATGGGCGTTATGTAACTACCTAATAGTCTAGATATTTACATTCACTGGGGTGGTAGCTTTATGCGCGCCCAGTTAAAGTCACACTGGCCCTGTGCAGGACTGGGTATAGTTATACCCCAATGTATCCCGAAGTAACGTTATGGGTGGTAGGTATTTTACAACAGATTGACGGGATTCCCCTAGTGGGCAATAGGGCAATCTGACATTTCCTTGGTCCCAATCAGAAGAGAAAATCCCTCCCTTAATGTGTGTCGAGATGAACCTGAACGGTTTACCATTCACCAGCAATATTCACATGATGGGTCCCCACAGGAGGAGAACTGCAACCATAGAAAACAATAGCTGAAGAGAGGAAGGAATACCCAGAGTTAGTCCTGAGTTCCAAAGTGTGACAGAACCCGAGAGAAAACCTACCAAATATTCCTATCAGGACAGGACACTGTGCCAGTACTTTCTGTCTATACCAGCCTGCACACCCAACAGACCAGGACGACCTCCAGGGCATAAGATGCCCGAGGCAATATAGAGACCCGCCCATCCCCAATCCCTTCATCCTACAGATTAAAAGGGGGGGTCGCTGAAGGATGCCAACCATGTAGCAGGTCCGACTCAGGGCCCAAGCATACCCAGCCATAATGTGGCCCTCATAACCCCCAGCGAAAGTCACCGCTTGGAGGTCAGCGGCCGTCCTGGGGGGTTTACTCTTATTATTGCCAACCACAGCCAGGCCCGCATGAAACGGCCCGGCTTAGTGGTACTCTGGCTTCTTGTTGAAGCAACTGAATCACTCCCAATGGCCAACACCTTTGTTGCGGCCCCTTTTCTTCAGTCCCGGAAGTGGAGGAAGACCCGCCACCAAAGATGGCTGGCCGGGACATCTGACCTGCTGTGATCTGAAGCCATCGATGCAGTGGTGGTACAAGGTTTCTGAGCCATGGAGGCCCCGTCCTCACTTGCCGCCTGTGTAGCTAACCGCCCTTCAACAAGAGACAAATGGGTTATACTTCTGGTTGAACACACCAAGTAGCAGATGCACAAGCTTCTTCACAGCAGCTAGCCCTTCCACCCAGACTTAATCCCTGTGGTGATAATCCTGTGGCCTGTGTAACAGCATCCAACCATTCTAGCATTGCCCACTGCACTTCATCCCCCCTTCAGTGAAGACAAGGTGGTAGCAGGCCCTTTGGAAATGGCTCAGGGACTGGCTGTTTGCCCCTCGTAGGGGTGCCAAGGGCAGGAATGGAAAACACCTGGAGACCTCGGGGGGAACCAAGAAAAAGGGGCAGTAATTATCGTCTGCCGCCAGTCGCAGCCCACTCATGGTGGCCATTGCTGGCGCTATGGGGCCCACAAGGCAAGAGACTCACTGAGACAGTTTGCGGTGCCTGAGTCAACCCCATAAGAGCTTCCAAATATAGCCACCATGAGCGGCCTTGGGCTATAAGGCTTCTCAGTTAGGGAGGGGTGGGGTCCCAGCACAGCACAGTGCCACAGAGTCCACCACTCAAGGCAGCACCTCCCCAATAAAGCTGTTAACTGCCTGCTGGAGAACAACTGCAAAACAAGAGATCCCCCAGGCCCCACCTGGAGGCTGGCAAATCAAGCCCCCAAAGTGGTCGGCGCCCTCCTGAGGCACCATTCCGCCAGCCCGCTGCAGTCAGGCAGGTGGAGGAAACCACATGAACTAAGATGAATGTGGACCACATCGCGTACACATGACTGCTGCGAGTCAATGTTAACTTGGGGGTGGAAAGTACCATGAAGTCACAGCCAGCTTTTGGTACTCCATGGGGTTTTCGAGGCTAGAGACCTTAGAGGTGGTTTGCCTGTCGATGTGTACAACCTTGTATCCCTCAAAGGTCTCCCATCCAAATACTAACCAGAACCAACGCTGCTTAGCAGCTGAGATCTGACGAAATCAAGCTAGCCTGATAAATTATGCCGTCCAGATCAGGCTAAATGGCTGACTGGGTCCCTTCAAATGGTCAACCTACCTCTGACACGAGATGGCCCCCAAAGGAAAAGAATAGCATAGCAACACCCTAAGCTACGTTACATGAAGTCAGATCCTTGAGTAAGGAAGGTCAGTGGTGCCAACTCAGCCTGCAGTGGCTGACCAGGGACAACAACCTTTCACATTGCAATCACCATTTGCTTAATCCGTGCAACTGGGGAGGCTGAGAATTGAACTGGCCCTGACAAGCAAAGGCTCTCTGCTGAGCCACATGCCCTGCTTAAAAAAGAAGGTGGGAGGGGACCCCAGTAACCATGGGTGTCCCCAAGAGAATCCCAGAATGAACTGGAACGAATACGTTGCCTGGCTCTGCCTAGCAACCCTGGACGTCCACCATAGTCTTCCAACCCAGTACTAACCAGGGTCGACCCTGCGTAGCTTCCACGATCTGACGAGATCAGGCTAGCCAGTGCCCTATAGGACAGGAGAACATGAAGGGAGAGGCATGGCATACAAGTCCTGGGCCCTGCCCGCTACCAGGCCACCCAATGCACACAAGCTGCTCCGCCCCCGGCTACCGGCCCACATGGCTTGCCACCCCTCCCCAGTAGGGGATGAGATAGTGAATGCCCCACTTGAGCACCCCCACCTAAAAATGCCACCCTGGGGCCTCCCTCTCATGCAGAATCCCCCCCGGCCTGCCGTCCCTAGAGTGCAGATCCGTGCTGCGACCCGGCCCCCTTGGGGGCACACAGCCGCGGCCTCAAACTGCTCCAAAAAACATTACGCGAGCGCGGCCCGTCCACTACCGCCACTGCGCTCCAACGCCGATGTCTAGCCTCATGTCCGCCGCTGTGTCCTCCGCTCAAGATCTGCACGGAGCTGCGCAGCATGCCACCAGTCCCACCGGGGAGGCCTCCCGCCAACAGGCCTCCGTTACTGCTCAAGTCACCACCCCAGAGAGGAGCTCAGCCGTCCGTCCCCAGCACAGGTAGGCCGAGTAACAGAGCCGCACTGCTGAGCCCCCTCAGCTGACGAACCATGCGGGACTGCTGAGGAGGAAAGGTGGGGCTAGGCTTTTAAGCCTTCACTGCCCCGCCCCCTCCCAAGGCCCGTATGTGGCACTTTTTGGCGCCTAACCATTCTCTGCCTCTTCTGGCTGGGAGGCAAAAACGCTTCCCCAGCCCAACGGCCGGAACGGCTGTGGGCTGTTTGAACTGTGTTTTTTATGTATTTATTTTGCTGGGCCACATTTCCCAACAAGCTACAGACCCATCCCAGGGCACGTGAAGGGGCAAACAGGACCCTCTTGGTGCTCTTTCCAGTGGTGAAAATTATGTGGGAGGGAAGCCCAATATCTCTCTCTCACCTGAACCCTGTTTGCAGCTGAATGAAGAAATCGGGAGCTTTTAAAAGGTAAGCTCCTGCTTGAATGTATAACTGTGAGTTTGATCAGTAAACTCATGACCTGGCTTGTGGATTTTATATCATGTATTTCAGCCTTCACCCTGACCTGGGTGGCTGGCCCAGGCTAGCCCAATCTCTCAGACCTCAGAAGCTAAGCAGGGTCAGCCCTGTGTTGTACTCAAATTGGAGACCCTCAAGGACTAGGGTCATGACACAGAGGCAGGAAATGGCAAACCACCTTGTAATGTCTCTTGCCTTAAGAATCCCATGAAGACCCGAAAAGTCCCTACAAGCTGCGGAAAAGAGAGAAGAAGAAGTAAAGGCTGAAGGACTGAATTGTGCCTTTGAGAACTATGGTTCTTGGGGATGATGGGGGGCACTGTTATTGGGCAACTAAATGTAAATGGGGAGGGTTAAAAGTTCTAAAAGTTTGACACAGTTCATAAGAAGTACAAAGATAAAAAGACTGGATGCAGAAAGCTAGTTGGAGGGTCTCCTCTCTTGGGTTTTTAGTCAGTAGTGGGTTTTTTACTTTCTCCTTTTATGTAGTTTTCCCCTCCCTTTTTCTGTTGTAGTTTTTGTAGTGTTAAAAAACCCAATAAAAAATCCCCTTCGGGGGCTCAAAAAAAAAAAAGAGAGAATCCCATGAGGGGGTGCCATAATTTTGTCCAGACTCAACAGCACATTTCACTACTATCATTTTGGCCCTCAGAGTGAGTTATGGATATAAACACATGACAGTTGCCTTAGTTAAAACATGCAGCAGACCCCATCTAGTTAATATCAATTCACCAATCAGACAATCCTAAAGGAATTTAGGTTCTCCCCACTTTTTTATTCTCACAACAATTCTGTGTGACAGGTAAGCCTGGAAAAGACTGATTGCGCTATGTCAGTCACTCAGTGAAGTTTCATGACCAAGAGGGGACTTGCCATTCAACAAGCAAGTAGCACTAGACAAACACATAGGAGACTCACACACCATCTTTGCCAGCTTTCAGGTATGAAATGGAAAGTCATGCATCTCCCCATGAGAATTACTGTTCATGGGTCTCTTTTGCAAAACATTTGGAAAGCACTGGAGATTGTGTACATAAATTCCAAAATAAGAACTTTAAGAATTCATTGGGTGTTTTCTTGCAGAAGAGATAAACAGGCAAAGGGAATATATAGACAAGTATATAAATATTTCCACACAGCACAAGGAATACTAGAGATGGCAAAGAACTGTGTGGCATTAAAAATCCATATTCTGTGTTTTGCAGCATGGGGAAGTGACAACAAAATCCAGCCGGCTGGGTGAAATATTGTGCTCCATGGTGATGTGCACCTGAATACCAATTAGAAGAGTACATAAAGAGGAGCCATCTTTTAAGCTAAGGGCATAAGTTATTGAGACAAGATGTCCAGAGAGATGGAAACAGAATAATTTTTACTTTCTGCTATGTTTTACTAATAAAAGATAGGACACTCTCAGGAATTAGGGAGGTATTTCTGTTCAACGCTACAGTTATCGAACAAACTAGTTCAGAGTAAGTTCTGCAGTAATTAAAACCTTAGAAGTAATTTTCTTATGTGAAGTTTAAAGAGCCCTTGATGGTTGGACTAGATCAGATGTTCAGTGGTAACAGCTGTGCAGCTAGTTCCTCCACACCTCCCAATAACATGTAGAAGAATTTACCTTCTGTTGTGACATCATTACCAGGGCTGGGGAAATGTAGACCACTGTGATGTCAGAGCAGGAAGTGAGTTGTGCTACATATTATGAAGTAACAGGAGAAGGCAGCCCTGTGTTTGCCATTTTCAACATTTACTGTAGTTATTTTATATTGATTCATTTAGCAAATACCCTGCCCACAGCCACCTAGTGAGTTTGTTATGTAGATAAAACCTGAAGTGAGCACTTCCCTCATTATAATTTCATTCTGTCAGCCACTGCACTAGGCTATGTTCTCCAGGCCTCCGACATATGAGCACATACAACTTCCATTCCATTTAATTCCACTAGAAAATTTGACTGCATGGAATTTATTCCATCCACCTTCTTATCAGATGTGGAAGCAATATTATTCTCTTTGCCAAAAGACTACATGACTTCTATGATATGGAAGAATTGCTGATCTCCCCCTATATACACACTATGGTTGTCAGAACAAAGTTTGAGTCCAGTGGCATCTTTAAGACCAACAAAATTTTGTTCAAGATACTTCTGTATCTGATCTGAAGAAATGTGTGTGCACATGGAAGCTCATACCTTGAATAAAACTTTGCTGGTCTTAAAGGTGCCCCACTGGACTCAAACTTTGTTCTGCTGCTTCAGACCAACACGGCTAGGCCACCTGGATCTATTGTTGTCAGAGTGATTTTTGTACTGCATATTCCCAGTCCATGGCAAAAAAAGAGCAAAACCTCAATATACTAAGAAATTATCATATTACTGGCAGAAAATAGTGAAAAGTAGAAGAAACAAGTACTACTGAAGGTTAAAGCAGAATTACAGCTGAACATCAAGAAGACAAAAGTAATGACTACTGGGGAATTACACAACTTTAAGGCTGATGATGAAGAAACTGAGATTGTTCAAGATTTTCTATTCCTTGGCTCCATCATCAACCAAAAGGGTGACTGCACCCCAAGAAGTCAGAAAGGAGTTTGAAACTGGGGAGAGCAGCCGTGAAGGAGCTAGAAAAGATCATGAAGTGTAAAGCTGTGTTGCTGGCTACCAAGATCAGGATAACTCATACTATAGTATTCCCTGTTACTATTTATTTATTTATTTTTTATTTATTTACATAGTCTTGGCATTCCGGCGAGCGGCGACCATCAGCGGGCTGCAGATGGACCCTCCGTTGATGCGCACTGCTCCTGCACTGCGGCGTTCCCGGCTACTCGTCCCTTTGGGCTCCAGTCGTGCCGCGTCACTCCGCAGTTGCGTCATCCGGTTCCGCCTCGGTCCGATGTCGTCGTCGCTCCCACGGTCCGCCAGATGCCGCCATTGTTCTTCCTCGCCGCCGCTGCTTCTCTTACTGCCATCGTCGCCGTCAACCCTCCTGGCACAGAACCAGGAGGAGGGTGCCCCCCGCCTCTAAGGCAGGTACCCATTTCTCTACTTGCAATTACTTTCGAGCCGCTGGGTTGGCGGGAGCTGGGACTGGGGCCGGTAGCTCACTCCAGCCGCGGTGGGGATTCGAACAGCCATTATGGCTGTTCGCTATAGATGTTATTGCAGGTGCTGTTACTCCCTGCGCCACCGCTCCCTGGAAGTTGGACAGTGAAAAAAGCCGACAGGAAGAAAGTTGATTAATTTGAAATGTGGTGCTGGAGGAACGTTTTACAGATCCTGTGGACCAGTAAAAAGACAAATAAGTGGGTTACAGATCAAAGCAAGCCTGAACTTTCCCTAGAAGTTAAAATGACTAAACTGAGGGTATTATACTTTGACCACATTATGAGAAGATAGGAGTGACTGGAAAAGACAATAATGCTAGGAAGAGTTGAAGATGACAAGAATAGGTAAGACCCGACATAATATGGATTTATTCAATAAAGGAAGTTATGGTCCTCCATTTGAAAGACCTGAGCAAGACTGTTAATGATAGGACATTTTGGAGGTCATTCATTCACATAATTTTGGAGGTCATTAGTTCACATAAGTTGGAAGCGATTTGATAGCACTTAACAAATGCACAAGAAATTTTCAAAGGGGATGCATTCAATGTCCATAATGCTGTCATGCTACAAGACAAAGCAAGTTCTAAAGCACTGAGAACAAAGCTACATATCATGCAGAAAGACTCATAATTTGACTGTCCTACAGGAATATGCCATAACTCCCACTTCCCAGAGCGTGCTGGTTGTTCCCTTATTCTGTTTCCACAGAATGGGAATACAGGAGAATTTCCACCAAGAAGAGCATTCCACTTTCTCCTCCATAATAATAGGTGTGAAATCAATGGGACAACAGTGGAAGGTTGTTTAGTCTGTCTCTTCCCATGTCCACAGCACCATTACCTATGAGCTCTTCCCCAGGAAACCATGTATATGTATGCACCCTAAGATCTTCTAGCTTTGAAATGTCAGAAGCCTAGATAAAATAACCAGTTTGATACCACACCAGAGCTTTTGACACTAGCATGATTTTCCTGGCCATTCTTGGATGGGAGTAGCCCAACTAATTTTTCCTAGGAACACATTAACCAATGACCTTTGTCTAAGACTCCAGATCTCCCTTAAGCATGGCTCAAGTTTACAGAGCCTCCCTCACAGTGTAACATTCTCCAGTAATTCAATCATAGGCCTAGGAAAAGTCATCCAGCCACTGCTTGGCCTTTGTTAAACAGGCTCTAACCAGTCTGTCACACAGGTAACTCATCACTCCCACCTAGATCACCCGGCTGCCCTTCCTTTTGCTTCACCTGGCATGACCATGTTTGGAGTTCCACTTCTCCCCTAGGTACACATCATCCTCTATTCACAAAAATTAAAATCCACCAATAGGAAGCCAAACCCAACACTCTTGCCCCAATGCCATCACGGATTCCAATTCTGCAAGGAATTTAGCCAATAGTAGGGTTCCCTAAGAACATTAAAGGGCATCTCAAGCCCTCTATCCTTGTAGCTGGCTTTGCTCCAGATTTCCATTTCTGGAATTAATGGATTCCTCCCAAAGACCTTCTTACAGTACCACAGACATGAAAGCACTAGATCCTCCTCTTCAAGACAGGCAATCTACAATTTTCTTTCTCTCTCTTTGCCCTCTTACCCATGCACCATTGGTAACCAGCCTACCTGACTGACAGCTGGTCTTCCCCATAGAACTGTAATTGAGTATTGTCTAGAAACATGTGGTTTTACCGGATTGTTTTTTTTTAAAACTGCCATAATATTTTTGCAATACAAAGAAATAGTGTTGCTGTTTTGTACTCTTCTTCTGATCTTCCACTTCTTAGTTCTGTATCTAGGACAGGTCAATTAAGTTATTTGCTGGTTAAGTGCTTGTCTCTCTTGCAATCTCTTAATGGGATTATTGGGGCAAATTAGGACCCATGCATACAAGCTTCAAAGGTCCTCTTTTCCCCTTGGACTCAAGCCATAGCTTTTTGCTTGTAGGGTGCTCTGCACATGACAGGCTTGACACGGGGACTGAGTTGACTAACAGCACTGTCTCAAAGAGCAGGTATGACTGAGAGTGGGTTAGTGGTTGAATCAGTGCAGTCATCATAGGACAGCTCCACAACCTAGGCTAAAAAGAAAATACCATCAAACACTCAGTGGGAAGGTTTTGATAGAAATCTCACTCCGACTCATTGTCAGTCTGTGATACAGCAAAAACTTTCCCCATAGGTCTTGCACACATCACAATTGGGGGGGGGGAGGCTTCTAAGCAACTTTAGTTGTTTGTCGTGAAGTATATTTCTCGAGCAGTGCATCTAATTCACCTTGTAAGGTGATGAAAGTATACCCTGGAGTGCTGCGAGCTGCCAAATCCTCTGGGTTACTAAATATGCTTGGGATCTTAGCAGCTCATAGATTTGTAGCTGGATGTAACAACAACAACAATCTTCATCACGTCCTGAAAGCTTCAATGAAACAAAAAATGTAAAGCTAAACCATTATCTCTGTCTATTGATTTATTGATGCCTGTTGTTTGCTCTCCTTTCTTTCTGATTCTTCAAACATTATGCAAGTGGCAGGAAATTGCAGCAAAGCAAGACCTCCTTAACATTTGTGTCCACAGAAGTGCTATTTATAATAAGTGCAGTTGGCAGTTGGGTTGCAAATACATATTTAGTAACACTATCATACTGGTACGGATTGAAGCTACAAAGAGGGAAATGTGCAGCTCCAGTTTTCCCAAGGCACACCCCTTAAACCCCCTCGCTGCTTATTCAAACTATTGTGCTTTCTTTCCGTGATGGAAATCCCAAACCACTGAAAGTATGGCAAAAAAGGACCAACCTGAGACTGGGAACTCTTTTATGGCCCAGAA
The DNA here is from genome assembly GCF_001447785.1 of Gekko japonicus. NCBI lineage: Eukaryota > Metazoa > Chordata > Lepidosauria > Squamata > Gekkonidae > Gekko > Gekko japonicus. The sequence goes on along the minus strand of NW_015167597.1, from coordinate 53,434 downwards.
AGCAAGCGAACACTCAGCTGCTATTAAAGGAATAGATTTCGCATCACATGGCCATGTCCCTGCCATTCCCCTAGGTGCTGTTTTCATAGCACAGCCATCGACTATTGAGATGACTTCTATCTTCAGCAGCAACAAAAAAACCACTGAGGTGTTTAGGGCTGTGTGGTATTTGCCATGTGAAGCTGGAAATAAGAAGAAGTTCTGTTTTGACTGTCTTCCTAGTGTACAGGTGTGCTGGGATTTCTTTCACAAGTTACTTTGAATAAGCAGAGCTACTGTTACTGCTGTTTAGAGAATGACGCCTCCTTCATCCTTAACTTACAACCTCCTTAGGCTCCTTTGATGTCTCTCAAGATTGTTTCTTGGTTACCCTTCCTTTCTGCGAGAACTTCTGGTCCCTGTTTCATTATGTTGAGTCACGCAGAAGACAGAGTGATGCGCTCCTGGTGTGATGATGAAATTGGTACCAAGTCTGCACTTGTCTGTAGTAGTTTATTATTACTGCCAGTGAAGAAGGAATCTAAACCTGGCAGTAGCAACCTGCTACAAATCAATATTTTACAGGTAGTGTGCTCGGAAGAGATGAGACACTGACAGACTAGAAAGGGGGAGGGGGAGGGGTAGAGAAGGAATGCAAGAAAGAGAATTTATCCTGACATTTTGTGGCAGGTTTTTCTACAAAGGCATGAGTGAAAACAGGCACCAAACACAGCCGCTGATACTCTGTCTTGAGGCTAGATTGATTATTTTACAATAGATATTATTTCCTACCTGCTTTCTGTATAGTATGTCCACTTCACAAAATGGAAGAGAAGGTGGTAGTGCCCACCCAGACAGTCTTTGGAATTAATATCCCAGGAAATGAAAACAACACAGTGTACTGCAGCAATAGCAGTTGTTGTCATGTACAGCAACAAGTCCTTCTTTACTGCACACTACAAGACATAGTAATGGCCACTTTCTTAGATGACTTTAAATGGGGATTAGACAGATTCATGGCAGATAGGTCGTGAAGCAAACACCATTATTAAGTGTAATGTCTAGAAACTCTATTTGTTCTAATACTCTGGAACGGTTCCAATCCAGATTTTGCTTGCTTGCTTTCTCTGTAAGAGAATTTAGTCAGGTCACCATGAAAGTCCCTAGCAGGGCCCAATGTAGTTATTTACATTACAGTTTATTCTTATGAAATCAGACTTCGCCTTGCATACTTCACAATTAGGTCTATAAAATTTTACATTAGGAAAAAGTACATTATGTCACATTAACTGTTCCTTACAAATTCATTAGAATCTATCAACAACAGAGGCCAATAGTATTGATATGCTTTGGGTTCAATCCAGGTTTTCTTTAGATAGTTCAAAACTTGGAGTTGCTGTACTCCTTTATTCTACTTTAACTATTCATTTTCTCATCTTTCCTTCTGCCTACAAGATTCAGTATTATAGCTATCCTATCTCTTGCTCAAATGTCATAAAAAATCTCTATAACATTGTAGCCAACAGTTAAACAGGAATATTTCATAGGTGACAACTATGATTAACAATCCAACATCAACTCCACCAAGTAATTTTGGTCAGATATAAAATGATTATTTGATTTGAACATAGAGAGTTATAAAACAAATTACTTCTCATTGAAAGATATATTTTTAATGAACTTTGTGTCCTTGGCAACTTGTTTAAGATTATTTTACACATTTGCATGATGGAAAGAGAAATTATATAGATTTCCTTTCTCCTACTGCCCCCCTTCTTCACATACACAGTTGTACAGATGAAAAAGATCCTTAATCCATCAGTATGTACCTACAATAATAACTGATCCAGACTTATGAACAAGTCTGTGTTTGCTGATGACACTAAAACTGCAGGGGCAGGAACTAGAGTAAATAAAATTCCTGAGACATTTCATTGCAAACTGTAGAACTGAGCCCAAACACCAAGTCCTGACTGCCTTGAATTACAGAACAGTGATTTACAAGTTATCTGGGAGAATGCTACCTTATATCCATTTTGTGGTGGTTTCAATCCTACCTGTGTCAGATCCCCAGTTAAAACACTCTCCACACTTTTGGCAGTGATGCTTTATTAGAGAAACTAGCAGTAAAGCCCGTTGTGGAAATAAATACAACGGGATCTAGAAAGAGGCTCTGGGGGAGTGCTCTGGCTTTGGGCAAACAGTGTCATTTTGCTGTGGTGACCTCAGCAGGGTATAATGGCAGAGTCCACTGTTTTCTCCAGAGGAACTGATCTCTGCTCCCTGAAGAGCAGTTGTAATTTTGAGTGATCTGTAGCCCTCACCTGGAAATTGGCAACAATTGTTACCCAGGACGAAATGGCTGGTTTGGAGAGTGGCGTCTATGGCATTCTACCTGTCTGAGGTCCCACCCCTCCGCAAACCCCACCCTCTCCAGGCTCCACCCCTCAAATCCCCAGGAATTTGCCAGCCTGGAGTTGGCAACCCCATCTCCTTCGCAGCTAACCATCAACCTACCATTATCTGCCCCTTTGACTTCAGCTGACTTCCGCCCTCCCTTCTGCAGAGCAATTGTAATTTTGAGTGGTCTCCAGCCCTCACCTGGAGATTGGCAACAATGGTTCCCCATGAGGGACTGAGTGGTTTGGAGGGTGGAGTCTATGGCATTGTACCTGTCTGAGGTCCCACCCCTCCTCAAACCTCACCCTCTTCAGGCTCCATCCCTCAAATCTCCAGGAATTTCCCATCGGGAGTTGGCAACCCTATCAGGATTGGCCCCAATATGTTTTCTCCCAAAGGGCAAAGTAGGTGACTGGACCAAACTTAGTTGCCTACCAACAGGCACTGAGGGGAAAGTAGGGTTGCCAACTCTAAGGAGGGAAATACCTGGAGGTTTGGGGGGTGGATTCTGTAGAGGGCAGCATTGGGGGGGCGGAAGGACTCAGCAGGTATAATGTCATAGGGTCTACCCTCCAAAGCAGCCATTTTCTCCAGGGGAAACTGATCTCTGTCATCTGGAGATCAATTGTAGCAGTGGGAGATCTCCAGGTCCCACCTGGAGATTGGCAACCCTAGGGGAAAGTCAGCTGCACAGCAGGGGGTTGAAGAGAATGGTTTGATGGGTGCTGGGCCAAGATTGGCAACAATAGTTCCCCAGGAGCAAATAGCTGGGTTGGAGGGTGGAGTCTATGGCACTGTAACCTGTCTGATGTCCCCCTCTCCGGCCTCCACTCCTCAAATCTCCAGGATTTTCCATACCTAAAGCTGGCAACTTTATCTCCTCCCCTCTCAGTAGCCTCTTATTTTGCCTTAAATTGGTTTTGATGCCAGCAGAGTGAGAAAATGCCAGAGGCTCTGGGTGGGTGCCTCATCGTAAATGCACCAAACAATTCCTAAAGATTTGCCAAAACACTACTCTGTCGACAAATTGCAGCACTTTGAATTAGCACCAGAGCTTTAAGAGCTCTCCAGCTGTCACCTGGAGACTGGCAACAGCTTGTTTGGAGGGCCCCCAGCCTCTGCCTAGGGAAAGCAGCTGTCATCATTCTCCTCTCCCCCTATGAGGTATGTTAAGGTTGAAAGTGTGTGAATGGTCCATAATCCCCCAGGCAGCTTTTAAAACATGATCCTGGGACCTACACACCACCAGACATTCCTGCCTTGCGGGGGGGGGAAAGTATGAGGTGTGGAATGGAGTGAAGTCCAATCAGCTTCCATATGCAAAAGACCTTGAAGGTTCCATATGCAACTGACATTCCAACTGCCTTGCGGGGAGGGGGGTGAGTTTGAGGTGTGGAATGCAGTGAAGTCCAATCAGCTTCCATATGCAAAAGACCTTGAAACGCTGGGCGGGACTGCACAAAGCAGCCAGTCAACCCAGCCAGCATCTTCTGACTGACACTTCAAGCGTCCATACACTAAAGGGGCCAAATTTAGAATGTTCATATAGAATGTTCTTACTCAATTATATATAAGGAGAGGTGCTTACTGATTCTTTGTCAGGACTGAAGAAAGCATGCAAAATTCAGAGGTTATAGGTAAAACCCAATGTACCCCCACACCCCAAACATACATCAGCATTCAGCCACTAGCATTTCTATGACAACCCTGATATACCGTGTCTTATCTACTCCAGCCTAGCGAAAGAGTCTCCAAGGCCAAATCCCATGAGAACAGGCCAAGGGAACAGGCCAACTTGAGGAATAATTATGGCTACTACAGACAGGCACTCAACCCACACACACTCCCCTCAGGAATTCCCTCCCCCCAAAGCTTGGCAAGGTGAACAGTAAAGTAAAACAAAGAGAAACGAAACTGAAACCTTGACATTCTGCCCCCACCCCCAAGCTCCCTCAACCACCCGGCTTCTGAGGGTTATGTTTATGGAATGTCTGAACCAGGCAGGAGGCATTGATGTTAGAGGCCTCAACCCATTCATTGTGCTCTGGCCTAAACTCCTTCCATTTACTCATATAATATAAATGGCCTCTTTTTGTTTTAGAGTTCAGAATAGGGTTGCCAAGTGCTTACCTTTGTTTAGCGGGGGAGTTTGGGTCCCTGGCTGGGACATTCACACATGTGCCACGATGGCGTAGCCCAGAAGTGACATCATCATGCTTGGGCACGTCGCTGGGCAACGCTCTGGCAATCGGCCTGAAAACTCTATGGTACCATGCCCAGTGTGATGATGTCACTTTCGGGCTACATCATCACGCCGGGCACGTCGGCCCAATTTGGCCACTTCAGATCCAGACCAGCAGATTGGGGTCCCTTAAGAGTGGGGAAATCTCTGCCCTCCGGGGGGACTTGGCAGCCCTAGTCCAGAATGGTTTCCACCTCCTGATGTGGCTTGCCGTCAATCATAAGAGGGGGAGGAGCAGGAGGACAATGAGTCCAAGGTGAGGGTCCAGGGTCCCTCTTCAGTAGGCTAAAATGGAAAACAGGGTGTACATTACATAGATTCTTAGGCAACTCTACCTCTACAGTCACTTTATGAATCAAACGGGTCACTTCGAAGGGGCCAATGTACTTCCATCCCAACTTGTTGAACAGTTGGACCCCCCTGAGGTGCTTTGTGGATACGTAGACAAAGTCTCCAGGGACCATTCAGGACCTCGATGCTTGTCAGCATGTCACTTATAGTCCTCTTTGGCTTTAGTTAGTGTCTTTTGGAGGGTCTCCCATCCTTTTTTCAAAGTGGACCACCAGACTTGGGCATTCCCCTCATGGGCTCATTTAAGTCCAAAGTTGGCATAACCATGCACTGCCTTTCTGGTGGAACTGTGCACTGAGTTGCTATAACTGTATTTGGCAAAAGGCAACAACTGCACCCAGTCGTCCTGTTGGTAGTTTATAAAACACCTGAGAAACTGCTCCAGGACCTGATTGATACGTTCTGTCTGCCCATCTGTCTCAGGATGGTAGCCACTACTCAGACCTTGCTCCACACCAAGGATTTTCAGCAACTCCTTCCAAAACTTGGCAATGAACTGGGAGCCCGAGTTGGAAATTATCTTGCAGGGCAGTGTATGTAATCTCACCACATGTTGCATAAACATCCGAGCTAATTGTTTGGCTGTGGGCACCTGCTTACATTGGATAAAGTGTGCCTGCTTGGAGAATAAATCCACCACCACTCAGATGATGGCTTTACCTTGGCTGGGTGACAAATCCGTCATAAAGTCCATAGAGATCACTGCCCATGGTCGCTCGAGGGTTTCTAGGGGCTGTAGGCACCTTCTTCCCCCCCCCATGCTTACTCATGAGGCATGTCTGACACAAAGCCATATATTTGGAAATGTCTCCTCGCATGTGGGGCCACCAGAACTGTCTTTGAATGAGATGGAGGGTTTTCAAATAGCCAAAGTGTCCAGATATTTTACTGTCATGTCACATAGACAGCACTTCCCCTCTCAATGACTCCGGGAGAAAAACTTTATCTCCCCCGTACCAGCACCCATTGTCTTTCTTTACCAAAGTCCCCTCCTTCTCTATGGCACTCAAGTCTTGGGGGGGCTCAAGGAGCTTTCAACTTCTCAATCCAGTCTCCTAGCTCCTGATCCCCCCCCCGCTTTCACCTGAGCCCATGTTGTTACAGCCCCTTCCAACTGAGTGGGCATGAACATAGTGTCTATGACTTCATCACGCTGGCTGGCATGTTGAGGTAGGCGGGACAGAGCATCGGCCAGCAAGTTGGATTTCCCATGGAGGTGCTTAAGGGTGAAATGAAACTTAGAAAAGAACTCCGCCCAGCACAACTGCTTAGCATTCAGGTGGTGGGCACTTTTCTACAAGCAAGTTTTTATGATCTGTCCACACCTCAAAAGGAACCTGAGCCCCCTCAAAAAATTGCCTCCAGGTGGTCAGGGCAAGTTTTATAGCTGCTGCTTCCTTATCCCACACAGCCCAATTCCTCTGTACCCCCAAGAATTTCTTTGCAACGTAAAGAGGGGGTGCAGCTTTCCATCTGCTCCCTTCTGCAGGATCGCCCCTTCAAGTGCCCCCGTCATCTGAGATTAGATGGGTGGCAACCCACAAAAGAGCATTCTTGGTCATGGCACAAAAACCCTGGCACTCCCTCCCCAAGGAGATTCATCTATTGCCCTGTATTGTCTTCCACCAGCAAGTAAAGACTCTATTGTTTCGTTTGGTGTTTCCTTATTGACTGCCCTTCCTGTTTATGTTTTGAATGGTGGTTTTGTTAAATAAATGTATTGTTTCAAGCCCTGATTTGGATAGCCCAGGCTAGTCTGATCTCATTGGATCTTGGAAGCTGAGCAGGATCAGCCCTGGTCAATATTTGGATCATAGGAGACCACCAAGGAATTCCATGTGGAGGCAGGCAATGACAAACCACCTCTGAACATATCTTGCCTTGAAAATCCTACTTGACAGTCAAAAAAAAGTTTTAAAGTTGATTTTAGTGTCTTCTTAACTGTTTGCTACCTAACTGGGTGGAAAAATGGGATAAGATGTTTTAAATAAATAAAACCCAGCTTAAACAGACATACTCAGCTCTACCAATGCCCTTTAAATCAAGAAAATGAAAAACTGGTTATATGTTCAGATTGAAACAGACCTGTTTTGTCACAGCATTTGCAGGCCAAGTCTGGGCTTGTTTGCAGTGGCTTTGATCAAGACTTGCAAATATGGCCCCGCATTCTATTGAAGTTAACTGGTTTAGTTAGTCCAGTCACCATTAGTTAGCAGAGTGCTTAAATAAAGCTACAGACACAGCAGCATCACTTTACCAGGTTACTCAGCTTACAAAGCTACACAGAGCCACATTGCAAGTTTAGAAGAGAAATACTTCTCTTTTTATTTGAGAAGTACACTTTGAATAGGAAAGAGCAGCAACTGATAGATTACTAATTTACTAGCTAAAGGGTGGAGGCGGATGGCAAGAGGCCCATCTGCCTCATGGTGCCAAGAGAGGACAGCATGTCCCTCTATTGGTGCGTGCTGGTAGAGAGCAAGTCTTCATTCAGAGTGAGAGAGAAGCAGGGAAAGGGAAATTGGTCCCTGAGATTACAGTCTGCATATCAAAGAGGACAGTGGCAGAAGAGTAGATACAGGGAGAAAGATCAGTGTGCCCATCTAGCTATCTGGCCTCTCTTGCCACCCAGTCTGGAGGTCTGAGGCAGGGGACATCACATCTGGAACTTCCAACACATTCAACTCTAGTACATCTTTTACAGAAGTGAAAATGTCTGGCATAACAGATGCCCATGCAGGTATGGCAGTCAACAGAGGGGGACTGGGGGGGGACAAAATTTGGGGGGCCCAAGTCATCTGGAGGGCTCTTGAAGCCAGTGCCATGCTGCATCCAGCCGAATGTCTTTCCACTTATTTTTAAAATGGAGTTCTGGCTGCAGCCATGAGGGGTGCAGAAGCCTGAGTACAGTGAAAGGTACTCTACTATTGGCTTGACTTGCCTTCCTCCAAGACTGAAGAAAACTTGCCTAACAGAGCATTCTAACACGATCATCAGCCAAGCCATCACTGGTGCAGGATAAGAAGATGTGCTGAGGACTGCTACAATAATTGGAAGCCTGGAGTCCTGCTAACAGCCCAGTCCGATCTTGCAAACCAGAGGTTGTTGTGTTGAGGCAAGATACAACCTTTCCCCCTCTTTTCCTTAATTTCTCTCCCTCTTTTTTACACTTTTCTCATTCAATTTCTCTCTCCCTCCGTTTAATTTTTTCTTTGTCTCACCATCCTCCCTTTTATTTTCAATTCTTGGTCTCAAGTACTTCTCATCCTTATCCTGCTTGGAGTAGTACAGTAGCAAACCTTTGTTAATATTATAAACAGAAGGGGGGGAGTTAATATTTCCTCAGCTTGGTGTAGTGCTTAAGAGCAGCAGACTCTGATCTAAAGAACCAGGTTTGATTCCCCACTCCTCCACGTGAAGCCAGCTGGGTGACCTTGAGTCAGTCACCGTTCTCTCAGAACTCTCTCAGCCCCACCTACCTCACAGGGTGTCAGTTGTAGGGAGAGGAAGGGAAGGTGATTGTAAGCCACTTCAAGATGCCTTTGGGTAGTGAAGAGTGGGGTACAAAACCAACTCTTCTTCTTCTTCTTTGTCTTCCTCCTCCTCTTCCTCCTCTTGTTCTGATGCTTCCCCACTCCTCCACCCTTTACATGCATGTTAATGGCACATTAATCTGTTTTAGTAGTTATACATGTGGAACAGTAGTTAGAACTCCCAGTTCAGGCACTGGTTTGTTATCAATATTATTGTGTTGGTGGAAGATCTAATAGCCCCTTGCAAAGGCTACTTTACTATATGAACTTAGGATATCCTGGCTATTCTACACACAATGCCACATGATTATTAATTTGCTATATGACAAATAATACAATCTTTTAGATATCATTAAAAATAGATTTATAAAAACTAGGAATAAGGCCCGTTGTGGAAATAAATACAACAAGCTCTAGAAAGAAGTTCTGGGAGAGTGCCAAGGCCTTGGGCACTCAGCATCAATGTGCTATAGGAACCACAGCAGGGTATAATGACACAGAGTCCACCATTTTCTCCGTAAGAACTGATCTTTGCTACCTGAAGAGCAGTTGTAATTTTCAGTGATCTCCAGCCCTCACCTGGAGATTGGCAACAATTGTTACCCAGGAAGAAATTGCTAGTTTGGGGGTGGAGTCTATGGCATTGTACCTGTCTGAGGTCCCACCCCTCCTCAAACCTCAGCCTCTCCAGGCTCCAACACTCAAATCTCCATAAGTTTCCCAACCTGGAGCTGGCAACCCTATCTTCTTCCCAGCCAAGCACCAACCTGCCATTATCTGCCCCTCTGATTTCAGCTTTGCATCTCCTCCCCTCTCCCTCCTGGAGATTCAGTTGTAATTCTGAGTGAGTTCCACCCCTCTCCTGAGATTGGCAACAGTGGTTCCCCAGAAGGGAATGGTTGGTTGGGAGAGTGGAGTCTATGGCATTGTACCTGTCTGAGGTCCCACCCCTCCTCAAACCTCACCTTCTCCAGGTTCCATCCCTCAAAGCTCCAGGAATTTCTCACCTGGAGTTGGCAACCCTATCTCCCCAGCCAATCATCAACCTACCTTTATTTTCCCCTCTCTCTTCAGCTTTCCATTTCCCACACACACACACCTGCATCCTCTTCTGTGCTCTGAAGCCCTGACTGCCACAAAGTCCACCATTTTCTCCAGGGGATCTGACCTGGAGAGCACTTGTAATTCTGAGGGATCTTCAGCCCTCACCTGGAGATTGGCAACAATGGTTTCCCAGGAGGAAAACTAGTATTTCTCTGCAATGTGGACCAAAGCAGCTTACATAATTCTCCTCTCCCCCTTTTGACTTGGACAACAACCCTGTGAGGTAGGTTAGGCTGAAAGTCTGTGACTGATCCAAAATCACCACTCAGCTTCTACAGCAAGAACCTGGCTCTAGCAGACCCTGCTGTGAAGCACTGACTGCTACGCCTAGGGCAACCAACCTCCAGGTGGAGTCTGAAGATCACCAAGTATCACAACTGAACTCCAGACAACAGATCTCTCCTCCTCCCCCGGAGAAAATAACTGCTTTGGAAGGTGGGCTGTATGGCATTCTGTTCAGCTGATGCCTCTCCCCTCCCCAAACCCTGGCTTCTGGACTCCAGGACTATCTCCCTACCTGGAGCTACAAGGAATCTCCCTACCTGGAGCTGGCAACCCTAGTCAGGACTGGCCCCAATGAGTTCCTCACAAAGACCTGCAAAGGGGTTTCTTCCTTTGTCTGAACCAAGCTTGGTTCCCTACCTCTGGAGGTTGTGGGCTCACCTGTTCTTTAGCCTCTCTCTCTTGCCCAAGAGAGCAGGGAAACTTCCATTCATTCCGCAGTCCAGCCGACTGTGGAGTGGCTGAATTTCTACTGCTCCCAGGGATGAAGACTGTCTTGGGACAGTCCCTGTTTTCCCACACTTTTTGGCCTTGGGGCAGCTGGGAACCGTAGGTCAGCAGATGAGGAAGCCCCATTCAACCCAGTGAGTGATACCCCTGCAGGCCCCTCTCTGGAACTACAGCTCAATTAAACCTTATGGGGGAACATTTTCAACAAAGAACCACAGCCATCTTACCACCACCAGGGGTCCACGGCTAAAGCAGGAGCTTGGTCCCCAAACACAAAGGGGACCTAGGATCCTAGTCCACTGGGAGTCCACCAATAGCAACCTTGGCGGGAGATTCAAACCCTCCAATGGGGACAGAGGAGTGCCGGGTGGAGTGTATATAGTTGGCCTTGCAGGGCCGTTTTTCCTTGTCTTGTTGTGAAGTACAATAAACCTGTCTAAATGCATGTCGTGGTCTGAGTCCTCCATGCGTCAAATCCAGTACTTTTCAGTGGCGACGAAGGTGGGATCCCGATAAGCAGGCCAGGCTCACCTTCCAGCGCAGCATCGTTCCCGAAATGTCACCACACCCCGCACCACTCCCGAGCAGCACCACACTGTGCCTGGCATCGCTGAACTCCACTCCCCCACTCCACGCTAGAGCCATGGCCTCTGCTCCGGGACACCTAGAGGTTTTTGACCCCACTCATCCCGAGCTCTGGGATTCGTGGACGGACCAGCTAACCTGCCATCTCGCCTTTCATGAGATCACCGATGCAGGCAAGAGAAGGGGTCTCCTCCTCAGGTCATATGGCATGCACACCATCCGGCTTGCGAAGAGCCTTCTGGCCCCGAAGGAGATCCTCGAGTGTACGTATGAGGAGATCTTAGACGCCCTGACCAGGTACCTCACGCCCAAGCTGACAACGCTCACTAAATGGATGGAATTACAGGGGCATATCCAGAAGCCCAGCAAGATGGCCTCTTGACCAGCCAGCCCTCGCTACAGGCACTACGCCTTCCCAACTTGCCCGCAGCCCCAAAGATCTAGGCCCAGGCCTCGATCGAGGGGTCCCCCTGCCAAATGGAAGTAGACTCAGGGTCAGCGGCTTCCATCATCTCTGTGGAAATAATGAACAGACTTTGTCCCAATGGCGGGCCCCACCTGTGACCTTCACCTTTCAGCCTAGTGGACTTCCAGAGGAACCCGGTTCCAATAAGAGGTGTGGGGACTTTCCAGGTTTTGAGGGTTTTTTGGACTTGATAGTAGTGGAGGGAAATTTGGTTAGTCTATTGGGCCGGGTGTGGTTTGCCCTGTTAGGCATCACAGTAGGGTGGGTTAATAAATGTGTGCCGTGGGATTTTGCTGATGTTTGTGGGGAGTTCCCCGTGGTATTTGATGGGTCTCTAGGTTGTTACAAGGGCCTTCCTGTTTCTTTGCAACCTGACCCCCAAATTGCCCCCATCCGCATGCGCTTCTGCACCTCACTGCTTGCTTTGCGGCCGAAGATCGATGCGGAGCTAGACCGTTTGGTGGTGCAAGGGGTCCTCAAACCAGTCTCCCATGTGCCATTGTAACCCCCGTAAAGCCTAACGGCGACGTCCGCATCTGCGCAGCACTTTGAACAAGGCCCTTCCCAACCATGCCTACCCCGTCCTGGTCGTGAGTCATGTGTTGGCTTCCTTAGCTGGAGCTAAGATTTTTGGAAAGTTGGATCTCACACAAGTGTATCAACAACTGCCCGTAGATGAGGCCACAGCGACAGCCCCGACCATTGTAATGCACCGGGGGGCTTTTAAGGTCAGGAGGTCACAGTTTGGTGTAAGTGTGGCCCTGGGGATACTTCAGCAACTAATGGACTCTTTGTTGAAAGGGATCCCTGGGGTGATGACATTTTTTGATGACATCCTTATCACGTCGGCCACCCCAGATGACTTCGCCTCCTGCCTCCGCACCGTCCTTCGCCATTTCGACTCAGTGGACCTCAAGGTCAAACGGGAGAAGTGTCTCCTTGGGGTCCCTGAGATAGACTTCCTGGACTTCCAGGTCGACACATCTGGCCTCCACCCGGCAAGGGACAAGGTCAAGGCCATTGTGGAGGCCCCCAACCCCACATGCAAGGCAGAACTGCAGGCGTTTTTAGGACTCCTGAACTTTTACTGCGCCTTTCTGCCACACAAGGCTGTGATTGCAGAGCCTCTTCACTGCCTCCTGGATAAGTCAGCACCCTGGTCGTGGGGCCCGAGGGAGGTGGCGATGTTTAAAGGGGTCAAGGCGCTACTCATCTCCAATGAGGTGTTGGCACACTTCGATGAGTCCCTACCTGTCATCCCTGTGTGCGATGCCTCCCCCTATGGCATCGGTGCAGTTCTAGGCCACCTTCTTCCTGATGGCCGGAAGGTCCCTGTGGCTTACTTCTCCCCAACTTTGATGGACACCAAGATCAATTACGTTCAGATAGACTGGGAGGGGTTGGCGATTGTGGCAGGAGTAAAAAAGTTTCATAACTTTGTGTACAGGCGCCCTTTCACTATTTTAACTGACCACAAGCCTCTCCTCGACTTGTTTGCGGCTGATAAGCAGACACCCCAGGTACTCTCATCCAGGGTTCTCCAGTGGTCCCTTTTCTTGGCCGGCTACAATTACCCCCTGGAGCATCGGCCAAGCAAGGTGATGGGGCACACCGATGCCCTCAGCAGACTGCCCCTCTGATCCAGAGACCTTCCCGAGCCACCCCTTCAGGCCCAGGATATTGCTGCCTGCTCGGCCCGAGACCCCATCATCTCTCGGGTTTGGGGCTGGGTGATGAGGGGGTGGCCCATGGCATTCGCAATCCCTGAGTTTGCAGCGTTCGCAACCCACAGGGACAAGCTGTTGGCGCTCAAGAGTTGTCTCCTGTGGGGTGACAGGGTCATAGTTCCACATGCCCTGTGACAACGAGTCCTCCACACTCTCCACAAGGCACATCTGGAAATTGTGAGGATGAAGGCTATGGCCTGGAGCTATCAACACCGAGATCGAGGCCTGGGTGAGGAGATGCCAGACCTGCCAGGCGGTCTGCCCAAACCCGCCTAGTGTGCCAACCCAGTCGTGGGAGTCTACACACAAACCTTGGTCCCAGCTACATATTGACTTTGCCAGGCCCTTCCAGGGGCTGTTATTTCTAGTAACAGTAGACTCCTACTCCAAATGGTTGGAGATCAGCCCCGTGTCCACCACCTCCATGAAGGCCATCATATGCTCGCTCCGTCTGATCTTCTCAGCCCATGGGCTGCCGGACACCATCGTATCCTACAATGGGACTGCCTTCATGTCTGCATAGTTCCAGGACTTCCTACAGCAGAACCTGATCCAGCACATAAGATCGGCACCATTCAACCCCGCGACCAACGGTCAAGCAGAGAAGATGGCTCACACAGCAAAGGAAGCCCTCAGCCAGATCATGGATGGGGACTGGGAGTTCCAGCTCACCCGCTTCCTACTGATTCAGCGGACAACACCCAACCCCATCACCGGCCGCTGCTCAGCCAAACTGCTGATGGGCCAGCATCCTACGATCCTGTTGGACCACCTACACCCAGACCGGGCACCAGACTCAAGGTGTCTGATGGAACAAAAGGACGCTCCCCAGGGGTTCTTTCCAGGCAACCCCGTGTTCATCCAGAACTTGGGGGGGGGCCTCCTGGATTGCAGACTGGGCAGTCCAAGTCACCGGCCCGGTCTCCTATGAGGTCTCTACAGAGGACGGCCAACTCCTAAAAAAACACATTGACCAACTTTGGTGGTGACAGCTCCCGGAGGCTGAAGAACAACCCCAGCTCAAGGGCCCAGGACTCTGTCACCGGCCAGCACTCGACCCAAACTCCCACACACAGGTGAGCCCCCACTGGACTCCGGCAGGGTATAATGCCATACAGTCCACCTTCCAATGCAGCCATTTCCTCCAGAGGAACTGATTGTGACTATCTGGAGATCAACTGTAATAGCAGGAGATCCCCAGGTGCCACCTGGAGGTTGACAACCCCAGGTTGTTATGAGGATAAACCTGAGGAAAGGAGAATGATGTAAGCCACTTTGGGTCCCCATTCAGGAGAAAGGCAGAATATAAATAAAATAAAAAAGTAAAATGGACAGAGAGGTCAATTATTTTATTACTATAGAATCATAGTAACTGCAAGCCAAGTGATTTGTTCTGTTACGATATTTGGTTTAGATCAGGGTCATGTGGAGGCCCAGGTGGAAACTTTGTCCAGGGGCCCATGGTGACTCTCGGCAACCCTGTATGCAGGTACAAAGCACTTCAATGCTACCATTCCACAAGTAGCCAGAATAGTAGAAGGACCATCTGAGGCTTGGGGCAAAAACTTTTGCCAACTTTGCCCCCCACACACACACACACACTTCTCCAGCATTGCTACAAAGATAGAAAGGAGCAGCATGGGCTCATTTCAGCCCTATTATGTTGTCTTTTAAAAATCTAATTATTTTGTTTTAAAATGGTTTTTGCCCCAGGTGGCAGAAAACTTGAATTTAAATATCCTAAATAAATACATTGCCCTGACATGTATGGCCCAGGCTAACCTGATGTTGTCAGATCTTGGAAGCGAAGCAGAGTTGGCCCTGGCTACTATTGGGAAGGGAGACCTCCCAAGGATGGTGAACTGGAGACAGGCAATGGCAAGCCATCTCTGAACATCTCTTGCTAGGGTTGCCAGGTCCTGCCTCCTCCCCAGCAGAGGACTTTGGGAGGTGTTCCTGGAGGGGGAGGGGATGTTCCCAACGTGATGATGTCACTCAGAAGTGACATCATCACATTGGGGGTGCACCTGATTCCCAAGTGGCAAATTCGCTGCTTGGAATTCAGGCATCTAACCCCCCCCCCAAGCATTTAAAGGGTCCCTTTCAATGCTTTTGGAGAGTGGGGGCCCACACAACTGATTCCCAAGTGGCAAATTTGCTGCTTGGAGTGCAGGTGTGTGGTCAGTGGCCACCCGCTCCCTTTCCTCCTGCAATATTTAAAGGGCCCTCCAGCTGATCGGTGGGCCATGTGGAGGACCCTTTAAATCTGGCAGGAGTGGAAGAAGAGGGGTGGCTGCTGCTGAGGGGGGTTTGGGGTCCTCCACTGATCAGCTGGAGGGCCTTTTAAATCTGACAGAAGGGGAGGGAAAGGGGTGGCCACAAGTGGCTGCTGTTGGGAGCAGGGCTTGGGGGTGGGGCAATTTGGACCGGAAATGGCGACTGGTATTCTTATCTCTTGCTTTGAAAACCCCACAGGGTTGCCATAAGTCAGCTGTGACTTGACTGTACTTTCCACTATCATCAAATAAATACATGCTGTCATATTACTTCTGACAGCGGATTGCAACACTGCTAGGCTTGGTGAAGCAGGAAAAAGGCCTTGTTGATAGGTATTCTTGCACCATTCTTTCCAGCAATCGGATCACCCTCTCCCTCACAAGCTCTCTGAGCTAGTGAAACATCCTTGCTCAAAACTGCTGATGGGAGTAGCAGCGGCTGAACTGCAGCCCAAGGTACTTGCTGGTGGTTCAGCACATCTCTTCAATGCAAGCCTTGACACCAGTAGACAATAAAAACTCAAACTAAACCATATAAGACAGGATAACACCCCTTTCTGATATTCATAACATAACATTTACCTCTGCCCTTCAAGGCACCTGTAATTGTATCACCCAATCTATTCCAAGTGCTAAAAGCGGCAGCGAGAGAACATGCTTTGATTTCTCCCCCCTACAAAAAAAAAAAATCAACTTTAAGATGGTTCACTGAATCTTTCCCTGCCAACAAAATGCAGAGTGTAAGCCATTAGTGTATTGCCTTGTGTTTTCAGAATGTGAACAGACGACCTCCTTTCGAAACACTGATGCCTGCTTATTAGGCTGGCACCTTTCATGCAACATAATAGATAACACATCTGCAGTGATGTTCTCAGAAACAGTAAAGACAGCTGTTAGAGTGACACTTTCACCAATTTTAGGCAATCAACTCCTTGCAAAGCTTGCAAATGTTGCTAAGAAGTCATCTTACCTGATCCTTGCTTTAATATCATGCTTTAAAGTAGAGCTGAAACAAATGTAAAAGAAAGGGTGGGGGCATTCAGAATGCTTTCCTTCAACACATCAAAGTCCATCAGGTCCAGTACTGTGTTTCTAACAATGGCCTGTTTTACTGAAAACTGGATAGATGTATGAAGCAGACTAACTTGTTTATCTCAGTTTTTTTGGCTCACCAGGAAATGCTGTGTTAGGGGATAGGGATGGAGTGTGTGGTTATAATCCATAAACAAAAAAGGAGATCACACAGCAGTATAGTAGTAACAACTAAGGGGAAAAGCTATGAAGCAGGACACAATAGAACTAGTAACCATGTTATTATACTGGACAGATACAAGTGTTCAGTAGATGAATATAATCCTTGCACAATAAAGCACAATGGTACTAAATATGAATCTTCTGATACACAATGAAATATTCCATAAAATTCTCTTTCCAAAGTAGTTCTTTCCAATGAAGAATCTGGATATTGGAGACTTTGCTTCAATAATCTTCCTCAAGAAAATTACTATTCTGAAACTTCTGGTTTATGGCGACACGCAGGCAGACACATCCCCCGGACACTCCGGGGATGTAAACTGCACACCAGCGTGTGGGAGGGGGTCCGACGGGTCGAGACCCCTGCCAAAGCCTTGGTAAAAGGCTCCCAGTCAGGGGGCTTTTGAGGGACGACCTCTTTGATGGCCAAAAGCCGAATAATTGAGGTGCCCCTCTGCCCCGAAGGTCCTGCCGCTGAGTGACCGCATGGTACGACTGCTGCTGACTGGGACAAGCGTTGGAGATCGAGCAAAATAAATTATGACAAGCAAGGCCGAATGGCCAACAATGAACTGTGAGTCAGGTTGAAGCGTGCATGAAGATATAAAAAGAAGCGCCCCCCCCCAAAGAGTGACAGGAAAGCGAGTGGGGGGATGAAACACGGAAGGAAAGAGGGGGGAGTGGAAAAATAAGTGACTAAAACTGTTTTAAGAGACTTACCAGAGCGCAGAAAAGCATTTGGGCGAATATCAGAGACTTTAGCAACTTTTTTGAAAAGTAAACAAATCCAAAAAGATGGTGGGGAAGAAACCGGAGAAAGAGAAGCTGTTGAAATCTAAACTAGGGGCCAGTCCTCAAACTGATGAGGTCACTGAGCTCTCAAAACTCTTGGCTGACTCCCTGCTCCCCCTGCTGGATGAGCTCACTGGCATTAAACAACAACTGTCAGTAATTGGGCAGAGTGTGGCAGCACAGCAGATGCAACTGACTCAATCCTTAAAAGAAACAGAGCAAATGGGAGAGAAGGTGAAGGAAATGGACGTCACTACTAAAAAAGTTAAGAAAAAGGTGCAAAAGCTGGAAATGAAACAAGCTACAGAAGAGTCAAAGCTTTTACAGCTACAAATGGATAAAGCAATTTTGGTCCTACGGTTTCAAGGGGTCCCAGAAATTGAAGGAGAGAATCTGAAGCAACGGCTGAGTGAAGCAATAGCCCCAATGATAGATTTAACAGCGAGATGGATGTGGTCTACAGGTCCTATTCATCGTACATCAAGAAAAATAATCTGCCTGGGAAAATAGTGGTCAGATTCTCGAAGACACATGTGAGAGATGCTATTTTGAATGCAAATTCAGGAACACCCTTGAAAATTGGGGGCAATAATATCAGGATTTTAAAAGATATTCCATTTGATATAAGACAGAAGAGAAAGAACTATAAAAAATTAATCCTTTTCTTACAAACAAATGGCATCAGTTACAGGTGGTTAACCCCAGAAGGCATCATTTTCAAGATTAACGATAAAACAGAAAAGATTGACTCTGTTTTTAAAGCACGTGAATTTCTGCGGACACAGCTTGGGGAACCAGAAGAGAGCAAAGAGGAGGAAAAAGAAAGCAAATCTGATGGCGAGTTGGGCTCGGGGTCTTCGGATGAGGACTCCCCCTCTGAAAAGGGGGCGGCTGCCCCCAAAAGCCCTTATAAACTGAGGATTAGAAAAAAGAAGAATAAATAAGGGCTGAAGGACTCTGATTTGTGCCTGAAAAAATGTTGAAATAACTTGGGGATGCTCTGGGAATTTCTTTAAACAGTTAAAGGGATGGTTAAACGATAATTAATCTAGCATAACCGACTAAATTCATTGTATTATTAGTAGCTTTTTGAAAATAGCATGGTGTTAAGCTGATGTATGATCTCCTACTCTTGGGTTTTTAGTTAGTTCTGGGTCTTTTTATTTATTCCCTAGATGTAGTTCCCTTTCCTATATTTCTGTTGTAGTTTTGTAATCTGAAAAAAACCTCCCCCCAGGGAGATGGGGGGGGGAAAGAAAGAAAATTACTATTCTAAGTATTTCAAAGGCATCAGGTTCCAGAAAACTGTATAGCTTCAAACTACTGATATAGAAGGGAGCGGTGGCGCAGGGAGTATAACACCTGCATTAACATCTTGAAAAGTATGCAGACGGAGAGTGATTTCAGCTAAGCATACCTTTATTTAGTCAGGAACAAAGACGAAGGGACCAGCTCGCAGGCTGGTTTATATATGTTCAGAAAACCCGCCACCAAGTACACCTAAACTCCTCCGCCTATGGAGGTGTGTGGAGAAGCAGCAGCAATGGCGGCGGCGGCAAGAATGGCGGCTACAGCGGAGCGGCGGCGGCAGACGATTGGAGGAGGCGGCGCAACGCTGAAAGGCGGCAAGCGGCGGCAGCAGAGTCAGACTGATCCCTGGTGGCCAGTGGTGAAAGAACTAGGCGGCTGTCGTCGACGGAGGTCGGAGGCACAGTGACGTCATCTGGAGGCGCGCGGAGCCGGAAAGGACATGATCGGGCCGAGGACGACGTCGCCGGCGATCCATACATCCACCTGTCTGCCTGAGCACCGAGACACCTTACAGACGGAAAAAGAAACCGAGCCGGGAAAATTACTGAAGCCTCCACCAGGGTGCCGGTAGGGAGTTCCCCCCCCCCCTTGTACCATTGTGGCCGTAGTTAGGGTTGTTTCCGGTGACTAGCACCCAAGAATTGTAAACCGCCCAGAGACCCCTACGGGGGTTAGGGCGGTATATCAAGTCGAAGGATAAATAAATAAAATAAAAAATAAATAGAAGGAACTGCTTATTCTAAGTATTTCAAAGGCATCAGGTTCCAGAAAAATGTGTAGCTTCAGACTACTAATGTAGAAGGAACTGCCCTCCCAAGGTATTCAAAGAGGTTTGCAGTGACAGTTTTATTTCTATTGACAGGCCACCAGTAACACTTTATAGAAGCCACTCTGTATTAATGCTGAGCTGGTCTAGCCTCTAAATTGTGAGTCAAGTCAGCTCTCCAGATTACAGAGACTATCAGGTCGCCTGGAGGAAATGGCTGCTGTGATGAGTATGGACTCTGTGTTATGCCCCACTGATGTCCCTCTCCCCAGTTTCCACACCCAAATTTCCAGGAAATTCTCAACCCAGAGTTGGCAATTCTACACTCTGTATGTATGTATTTATCTATTTTATTGGACTTTTAGCTTGCCCTCCCCTGCACAGCGAGGCTCAGGGTGGGTAACGAGAAGTTAAAAAACATTAGTAACTGGCTGTATTACCCATTGTTCGAATCTATTCCAACAAGCAATTGGAACAAAGGATGCAGCTTTATTCAGCACACAAAATAAATAAACAATACTTTTCCACCCAACCTTTAACCTGTATTGGTGCCTCCTGTATTGGATCCTCCAGACGTTAGACAGTCCAAAACACCGAACTGGAGCCAAGAAGCCTCTTCTGTAGCTTGCTGCTGTTCTACCCAGAGACCTCGCCCACTCCTATATTGTATTCCCACCACCAGGTGCTCTCCTGAGGCACTCAAGAAAGTGATGGTCCACCCTCTCCTGAAAAAACCAACCTTGGACCCAACCGAATTGGCCAACTATCGGCCGGTGTCCAATTTGCCCTATTTGGACCATTACTTCCTTGAGTGCCTATTTGGACAAATTAATCGAGAGGGCGGTGGCGATTCAGCTACAGAGCTTCCTGGATGACGCTTCCGTCCTAGATCCTCTCCAGTTCGGTTTTCGCCCGGGACATGGGATGGAGACAGTGCTGGTCACCCTTACTGATGACCTCCAGAGTCACCTGGATCGAGGTGGAGTGGCGGCACTATTGTTGTTAGATCTGTCAGCCTTGTTTGACATAGTTGACCTCCAGTTGCTGACCCACCGCCTCGCCGACGTGGGGATACAGGGGTGGCCAGTGGCTCCAATGGCTTGCCTCTTTCCTCCAGGGTCGGGGACAAAGGGTGGCAGCAGTCCTGAAGACACCCACTTGAATGTGGCGTGCCTCGGGGGCGGTGCTCTCCCCGATGTTGTTTAACATCTATATGTGCCCCCTTGCCCAGATTGTCTGGAGGTATGGGCTTGGGTGTCATCAATATGCAGATTACACCCAGCTCTATCTGATGTTGGGTGGCCAGTCAGACTCCAGCCCAGAAGATCTGAACCGGGCTTTGCAAGGGTTAGCTCAGACTGAGTCAGCTGAAGCTGAACCCAGCGAAGACGGAGGTCCTGTGCCTGAGTCAGGGTGGTTCGGGGTTGGGGATCCCTCTCCTGACCTTTGATGGGGCGCCTTTGGTGCCAGCGCCGGAGGTTAGGAGTCTGGGAGTGCTCCTGGATTCCTCCCTAACTATGGAGGCCCAGGTGGCAGCCACTGCCAGGTCAGCCTTTTACCATCTTAGGCTGATTCGACAGTTGGTTCCCTTCCTCGACCGCCATGATCTGGCTACAGTGATCCATGCGATGGTCACCTCGATGTTAGACTACTGTAACGCTCTCTACATAGGGCTGCCTTTGTTGCAAATCCGGAAGCTGCAGGGAGTGCAGAATGCTGCGGCTAGTGCAGAATGCTGCGGTCTCCCTAGATGGGAGCACATCCGGCCTGTGCTGAAAGCGCTGCACTGGCTGCCAATAGCGTACCTACCGAGTTCACTTCAAAGTGCTGGTTCTTACCTTTAAAGCCCTATATGGCCAGGGTCTGACATACCTGAGGGACCACCTTTCCCCATATATATCCCAAAGAGCACTACGGTCTGGGGCACAACATTGCCTAGTGATTCCAGGCCCAAGGGAGGCCCAGCTTGCTGCAACCAGGGCCAGGGCCTACTCAGTGGCAGCTCCTACCTGGTGGAATGAGCTCCCAAAGGAGATCAGGGCCCTGTGGGACCTTTTACAGTTCCGCAGGGCCTGCAAGACAGAGCTCTTCCACCAGGCTTTTGACTAGGAGCTGCCACTACCACCATCACCAATGAACCCGGCTGATAACTGGGAACGGAGTGGCACCATGACGATCACACTTCAGTGGCGCGGCAGATCGGTACCGTTGTACGGGGATGGAGGCAGCATCTACTGGACACCATCTTGTCTTAATTTAAGAGCAACAGCATTGGGCACTTTATGTAATTTCGATATTTATTTTGTTTTATCCTGTTTTATTCGGTTTTATTTATTGGCACATGGAATAGGGCACATACTATATCTGTTTTTCTGCACTGTCCAAAAAATCATTGGTTGGGGTATGGCCTAAAAACAGGCAATTGTTACTGAAACCTTTTAAAAGCTATCTAAGGTAGTATGAATGACACAGTATAAAATCTGAGCTTTGGTTTCTTCAGTTTCTCATTTCACATTCTGCTCAAGGAGAAACATAATTCTGAAATTCTGGTGTTATTTATGAGATCCCACCTTCTTCCTGTTACAGAACTAAAGTGGTTTACATCAGATTGTACAAGGTCGCCTGCTAGGCACTGACCAGCCCAGACTTGCTTAGATACTGAGTCATGTGCCCTTACAGCTATATTTGGGATCCAGATTTCACCACAAAAACTCAAGTTTGTTTAAAAGCCATTCACTCTTCCCTAATTCAAATGCATAGCAATTTCTAACAGATCCTGAATGGCAAAATTCTGAATTGAAAAATGGTACCTAATCTCACTGAACCACAATAAATGCATCAGATTAAAACCAATGATCCTTTAATCATCTAGTCAACAGTAATGATATTCAAAGTAATTCATAGTATAACAACTATTAGTTATTTTCACCGAAATATGTCCTTTGCACACTGGAATGAAATATCTCAAACCCTACAAATACTGTAGTCTGTTAAATTAGAAAATATTTAGCTTTATATGAATTAAATTAAATATTTAAAATCCACAAATCACCCAAATAAGATGTCATGAGATATTTCAGTTGAAATCAGGTATAACCAGCTTCTGACTCTATTTTTCCAACTCTTTTCAACAACAATCAAATCCCATCATAGATTATTAGACTACAACGAAGACAGCACCAATTTATTGTAGATACTTCATATACATGGTGGTACATGTGTGCTCAGGTGGCACAAGATCATCAGTTTAAGCTAAAACGTAAGGAATGAGCTTCTTAGAGCTAGATTGGCAGTGATCTTTCGCCTTTCTGGAGTGAGTATTAGATAAACTATAGAACACAGAGACATATTAGAGTAAGAAAAAAATATTGCTGCTTAAAATTTGGTAAAGTCTCTGGAGATTATATGAAAGTTATTTCTGGGAGCACCAATTGGCAATTCCTGATCAAACTCAAAGCCATAGAATGGTTCACTGGCCAATATGGAGTGAGAGAGATTCTTGAAGTGCAACCTCACTGAAAGCACCAACCTTCTTACTTTATAACCCAGGCTGGCATCTACACAACAAATATCTACACCACAGCCTTCCACTAATTAATAGACATTTCCTCTTCTCCAGGAATCATGGGAACGATAGTTTGGGGGAAGGGGGTGGAATCTAGGGAGAGTTCTCAGCACCCTCACCAAGTAAACTGGCATAAAGCCACCACCTCTTTGTACTGAAGATGTGTCTTAAGATTGTATGAGAATTTCTGTTTGTGCTACAGCTATCCTAGTAGCTTTAAATGAAATATATATGTTTCAGTGGAATATTTCAATGAAATATATGGACATATACATACATGCATAGGATTTCAAAAATTGATCTGCTGAGCCAAAATCCACCCCCTCCCCCATCCTACAAGCATACATATGCAATAATAAGCTAAGATACATGGTTATTGTACCCAAGATATCAGTGTTCCAAACCACTGTTTGTTTCTCATTAGTAAACATTTTCTTTAAATTATCTCAGATACTCATTAAATATTATCAGCTACTTAGAACCAAAGGATAATTATGAGTTTAATGAAGCATGTACTAGCTTGCTCAAGTCTAACATTTGTTTCTCTGCTGGGACTCTATTTTACTCTGCACTTATCCTTCAGCAAAGCTACTCTACAAAGTCACTTTGGCAATAAGAAGTATTTAATTAGATTAATGAATTTTTATCACCTCTCTCAGGGATTAGGCGACCAAAGAACAACAGATTTTTTTGTATTACTAAATACATGGGGATGCACTGGTTCCAGTGCCATGGCAGTCCTCATAATTCTGCCTGCTCTGGGCAGTTTTTACCTTCTGAAGTCCCTTGACAGGCTAGAGATATTTGGCAGGGGCAGTTGGTGCTTTCTGTTCAGTTGCAGAAATCAAAATGCAAATGATAACATGCCAGTGCCTCAGACAAAGTTTCGAGCTGCTGACTTTATTTCAAAGTTTTAACTGTGCACAGGAAGAGTCATTATTAAAATGTTTATTGCCTACCATTTTAATGAATTACATAAATGGAAAATACAGACCTGCTTACAGTCATCTATTCAAAGGGTCCTCTCCTGCTGATACAAGATGGCCTTTGATAACTGTGCTGCAGGGAGAAGTTCAGTGGGTTCTGCTTCTCCCATTTTAGTGCTGTGAAAGGAGAAGCTGCACTTGCCCAATAGTGCCCACCAGCCATATGGCTGTTAAACATATGCGAGCAACTGTTGAAACCAGTTCCTTAAGAGCTGTAAAGAAAACCATTGGTTGCAAATGATGTGTCCTTGGCAGCTACATGACAAATTCAGATCAAAGCTGAGGGGAAGTCAGTGCTTCAGAATTTTTTTTCCTATTATGCATTTGTAAGTCACTTGAAAACTAATACTGCTTTGATTGTTTTTAAAAGTTCTAACCCACTTTGTGACCCAGCACATGTTTTGGAATGCAATTCTTAGCTCAGTTTACATCCTTCTAAGTCCATTGAAGTCAATGACATTAGAAGGGTGTAACTCTGCTCAGGATGACAGTGTTGGGCTTTGGTCCAGGCTAGCAGATCCAAGCTCCCTATTTACAATAATAAATAATGTGAAATGGAGATGTTCCACCAGGCCTGTGGTTGAGGTGGCAGAGATCCATTTATATTGGCCTCCCCTGCATTGCTCAATCTGCACTCTTTCATCTGCCCGTCCCCCAGGATCAGTTGTCATCCACCTGCATGCAACTGGGGAGCCTATGCGGGAGCAGACGGGGATCGATTGATTAAATGGTACCATCAACTGAATGTTATATCAATTTGATGTTATTGTGTTTTAATCAACCGGTGTGTTATTTTAAATATTGGATTATGTTATTTATTGTATTGTTGTAACCTGCCCTGAGCCTGCTTGTGGGGGAGGGAGGACTAGAAGTCAAATCAAGTAAAGCAAAGTAAATATGGCCCCCAACAGGATTTCAGGCAGCACTTCAGACTGCTGTAGGAGTGGGGAGGTAAGAAAGTTGTGCTTCATGGGTGGAAGTCTCAAAGTGGCTTGCAAATGAAATAAAACTAACATAATGAATAAAAAAGTCCCACAATGAAAACCAACAATCATCTTCAATGCAACATATACCCATTGATGAAAAACAGTTGACAGCACCCTTGGCAGCACAATGGAAGTAGTAAACACTTCCTTAAAAAGACAGGGTATTCCTAACCTTCTTCCTAAAAATCAATGAGAAGCAGGCCTGGTGGGCTTCATTGGAGAGAGTGTTTCATCAGAAAGGAACAAACATTTAAAATATCCTGCTGGTAGTCGAAGAAAGCAAGGGCACTTTGAGCAGAGTTTCCTCTGAAGCTTAAGGTATCTTGATCCTAAGTGACATCAGGCTGTAAAGGTCAAAACATTTTTTGAACTGAACATGCCTGAGCTGTGGCCATAAAATGTAAATCCATGGCATGCTGGGGGGGGGCACTCTTTGTAAGCAACTCTCTTGGCACTGACAATGCTGTGTGGCAGCCTGCATCACTTTAACCAGGTTGCTTCTTTCATACTAAAGTATCTTGTCCTCTGAAGGAGTATGAACATCATTTTAGGTACCAATTTGCCCAAGGCCTGTGTCCTTCATTTTAGGTACCAATTTGCCCAAGGCCATGCTTGTACTAGCACAAACCGCCATATCTGATGGGCATCAAATCAGATGTGCATTGCACCTGTGAGAACAGCATTGTGCTGCTTGCCTGACCCAAATAAGTCAAACAGGGTCAATCATGAGGCAAACAGCTTGGGAATGCTTAGGACCACTGTTGGCACAGTGTCATCTGCCACTGTGGTGGGGTGGTGTTTCTTAAATAGAGACAATATGATAATTCTCAGAACACATATGATAATTCTCGAAACACAACAAAAGTGCAAACACAGCCACCATCTTAAAACAGTTTATTTGGAAAGGGGTCTGTTAAAGTCAAACAGAACTAAAATGAGGTAAGTGCTTTGAGGGCCAAACCCTACTGTGCATTTCTTTAGGACAGTGTTGCATAGAAGGCACCCTCCCCCAACCTCAGAGTCCTGTATCTCCAATGTACTGGACAAGGGAAAATGGCCAGTATGGTCCTCCTCAATTTTGAGAGTGCATTCCCTGCAACAGAAAGGGTAAGATTAGCCATACCATACAGGTGAAATAATATAGCAACCAAGCCTTGGAGAGCCTAAGGACACTATTATCAAGGGCCTGTCTTAGGTGCCTGGTAATTAATTCCACCTGGGTGATGCCTATGAATGCTGCACCCCCTTCCTAGAGATTTAATCTAATCAATTTCACCCAGACAAAGCAGGTATCCTGAATTGCTTAGGGAAGCAGGACCTTAATGTCACTCCCCATCCAACAAACAAGTCCTTCATCTAGTTTTTTTAGCTCAAGTTCCTCCACACCCAGCCACACCCCAGGTAGCTCTACCAAAAACTTGATTTTTTCCAGCTCTAATACAAATCCCAATTATTCACAGGACCAATAATATAAAAAGGGCTTTCCTTTCCAGCAATTCAGATTCAGGCACCATTGGTAACCTAGAGCAGATACACTGGGGCTTTCCCACACATTCAACTTACTCTAGATTTTCTTGGAAATAGATCCACAAACACTGAAATTGCTTTGGGCACAGTTCTTCAGCCCTTTCTGCACTCTCCTCTTAATCCATGTTCACTGTGGTGTCCTCCAAGCAATTTTGCACTAAAGTCGAATTCAACCTACTTTTTAATCCAGGTTTTTCCCTTATTCTGCACTAAAATCAAATTCAGCCTTCTCTTTATTCCAGGTTTTTACCCCATTCTGCACTACATCATCTCCCTTCAGTGGTCAGCCTGGTTTCAGCCTACTGTTGATCCAGGTTATTTGGATGCTGTTTTGCCCTGGACTTAAATTGCCTCGACTCGAACACAGAAAATCCAGAGTGGCAGCCAAATGCAGAAAAGGGTTTTGTCTGCCCTCCCTCTGCATTCTCAACATTGTGGAGTCAGTTTGTTTCTTCCACGTGCCTTCAGTAATGAGGATTTTCAAGGGAGGGTGCTGTCATCTGTGGTGTTGTCAGTGGCATCACAGCAACCCCCCCTTTTAAATGACACTAAATTACCAATATATCACTGGAGTCTTGTAACAATAACAGGTTCTCAGAATTCCCAGCTTTCATCATTAAAAAAAAAAGTTTCTAGCCCCTTCCCTCCCAGAGATATGCCTTTTTCCTTATATCTCTGAAAGGGAAGGGGCTGGAGGCTCACTTTAAAAAAAATGGGGGGGGTGAGAACCTGTTAAGCCTACTGTTACAAAACCCTAGTTATATATCATTATTTTAGTGATGTTTAAACATGAGAAAACGAAACTACTAGTCTTCAGGGTGGGTGGGGAGAGTGGTAGCTGAATTGTTTTATTTACAGCAATTGGCAATTTATAAATGGGTTCTTGCCAACTATACCAAGGTCCTGTTCCCAACAAGAGTTACCAGTAAAGGATTCGAGGCTGTTGTAGTTTAAAATAGATGTTTTTTACTTAAGAATATATCTCATACAAACAATACTTTTTTAAAAAAATTATATTTATTGATTTTCACAATTTTAGAGAAGAAAAAAACACAAGCTTAACAATATTTCATTTGGCAGATATCTTCACACAAATTTGAATAAAGATCTATCACTCCCATAAATATGCCTGTTTCATTAACTTAAACCAAAATTTGACACTTTCAACCAATTATAAAACCTAGACCAATACTTATCAATTTTTTCTATATTCTTTTCTTTGATAATATAGGTTAATCTCTCCA
The DNA here is from genome assembly GCF_001447785.1 of Gekko japonicus. Lineage (NCBI taxonomy): Eukaryota > Metazoa > Chordata > Lepidosauria > Squamata > Gekkonidae > Gekko > Gekko japonicus. The sequence goes on along the minus strand of NW_015167597.1, from coordinate 25,608 downwards.
TTTCTGCTATGTCAAACAGTTTACTGATGATCTCATCTTTAGAAGGAATACTATCCTCCTTCCATTTTTTTGCAAAAACAAATCTTGCTGACGTTAGCATTTGCATTATAAAATAAATTTCATTATTCGAAAATGTATCAGGTATCACATTTAGCAAAAAACATTCTGGAGTCAAAGGAACACTTTTATCTAGAATTTCATCCACCATTTCTTTCACTACCAACCAATATCTTTTTGTGTCGCCGCATGTCCACCATATGTGGAAAAATGTACCGATACAATGTTTACATTTCCAACAATACTTTCCTAAGTTCTCATTAAATTTATTTATTCTGGCTGGTGAGACATGCCATCTATAAAACATCTTTACCACGTTTTCTTTTAATGCACTCGATCTAACGAACTTTATATTTCTCGACCAATGGGGGCTGTCTCTGCTCAGAGCTGTTGTTTCTCATTGCTCACAATAATGGAGGTGTGTGCTTCTTTCACCAGGCTAGTAACTGTGTAGCTGAAACCTTATTCACGTGTAAGGCTTGTGCAGGCACCTTCTATGTGTAGCATCACAACAGGTGACTTAAAGTGGACAGTTCTTTGAGCCTATGTGTGTGTGCACAGTCCATTGTGTGTAGCAATAAATATAGTTCATAAAGCAAATATCCAGTTCATTCTCTACAGTAGAGAAGGAGTGGTTTGACCACAACAGTCCAGTGATAAAAAAGTGAGCCAGAGGTGGGTGGGAGAGGTTGGGACAAAAAACAGACAGAAACATTATGCACAAGGAAAAAGCCAACTCAAAATCATCTTCCAGAAAAAGATCTGGGTAAAAATGGTCTCAAAAGAACTGGGGAAAAACCTGGGAGAGGGAAACAAAAACAAACAAACAAAAAAACCGAAGTGAAAACTAAAGGCACAACATTGCATCCAGAAATCGGGATAAATGGAAGCAGTATGGGGCCAGAATTGACAGGGGGGGGGGAATGTGGTAACGTCTTCCCCAAGGAAGCCCTCTGTCTCCCTGCTATGACCTTCAAACCATGTGACTCCCCCTTCTCTTCTCATCAGACAGGTAAAGTATATTTTATAGTGTCTCTTTATCAACAGCCCGTGCCCATATCTTTATATAGGACTAGACTGTGTACCAGCTTCCTCTGGACCACCTCTTCCCATATACACCTCGGAGAGCGTTACTCTCTGAAAGTCAACATCTCCTGGTGATCCCTGGCCCAAAGGACATCCACTTAGCCTCGACCAGGGCCAGGGCTTTTTCCACCCTGGCCCCCACTTAGTGGAACATGCTCCCTATCAAGATCAGGGCCCTGCAGGATCTTATTCAATTCCACAGGGCCTGCAAGACAGAGCTGTTCCCTCAGGCCTTTGACTGAGGCAGCGGGTGTCCACATATGCCCCCCCCAAGGTTGCGGTCTCCCACCTACTGATAACTGTCCATACCTAGTTACATTAATGGGCCAAATTCTCCCTACAGCGAGCATGACTATGGATTTTATATGTTTTAATGTGTTTTAAATTTTATTGTATTTACTGAACTGTTGTGACCTACCCTGAGCCCATTTATGGGATGGGCGGGATATAAATGCAATAAATAAATAAATAAATAAATAAATAAATAAAATACCAGCGGTTCCAAAAAGTTTTCAGGCCACTGCCCCCTTGCTTCCATATACTCATCCCCACTGCCCCCACCCTACCCTATAAAAAGCATTATTCAAAACAGCAGTTTGCAAGACCCACTAAAGAAGATAACAATAACATTCAAAATAGTAACAATTAATAGCACATTTATTCAAAATCCAATTAAAACTGTATAGTTTATTCAACAAAATTAATGAACATGATCCATTAATACCAGCCTTTCAAACTCTGATAGCTGTTTAGCAAGAATCCTAGATACCACATTTAGTACCTACTTCACTGTTGAGTACATTCATAATGCTATGGATGGGCTTGACGAAGGGACATCAGTTTCTCAATGTCTGGTTTAAAGTCACTTAGCAGGAGTGTTAAATCACCGCATTCAGTAATCTAGAGTCATCTTTGCTTTGAGAGAAGGCGAATGATCACACTAAAACCACATTCCATCAAATATGGTGTTGGGAATCCAACACGACGCCTCTTAATCACTGCCCATAGTGCTGGATACCAATCAGAAATTTTCTTCTGTAAACAAAACTCTTGGTACAATTTCTTAAACTTTGGCTTCAGTTCAATGTTACTTTGTAGCTCAGTTAGTTCTTCCTCCACTACCCCAACTTCCTCAGTATCTGAAAGATGATCCCCAAATTGCTCAGATATATCTGCATGCAGCATATCCAAATGGTCACAAAATACTTGAAGATCATCATCTTGTATCCCACCTTTCTCTTCTAGCTCATATAAGCTCAGAAATTGGTATAGGCTGCAACAGCCTATATTGCGTTTGAATAGAATTAACTTTGAAATAAACAGAGATGATAGATTTGGCCTTAATAAGATTGACCTGCTTTCCTAGCAACTGCAAATTAATTTAATTGAACTCTGCAAATAGTTCTGATAAATAAGCAATGTCATGCCTGAACTCTTTGAGATCATCATGAGCAAATCATTCATGTGTTAAAAAAACTCCACAAAAGTTCCAAAAAATGTTGTAAAAATGTCTCACATAGTTTCCTTTTGATAGCCAACAAACTTCAGTATGAAGCAGCAAACATTCAAAATCTTCATCATTCTCCCAGAATAGTTGATCATTGACAGTTGTGATGACCTGTGCAGGTGATCTCGGAGGTTTTTTGCAACCAGATGTTGGTGATAAATGATACAGTGAATGGTAGGGACATTTGGCACTACTTTTTTCAGGTAAGTAATACACCCATGGTAGCAATCTGTCATTGATGGTGCTCCATCAGTTGCATAAGCAAGTGTGTTAGTAAGTGGAATTTCCTTGTCTTTGAAGAACTGCTCAACAACTTGAAATATTGACTCCCATTTCATATCTGTTCTGCATTGCCTTGCAAATAACAACTCTCGAGCCAAACATCATGCACGGGAAAGCGTACATAAGCAAGAAGCAAAATTTCATTTCCTGGCAAAGTCATCCAGTTGTAATGCAAATTCTGTTGTCTTTAATATGCTGCACAATGTATCTTCCACATTGTCAGCCATTTCATTGCTTTCTGTGGTGGTGATGGTGGTGGTGGTGCTGCTGCTGCTCTTCAGGCTTATTGTGTTGATGCAGATCTCCAGAGGCTGCAGCTCTCTTGAGCTTCCTTCTCAGGTCACTCTGTTCTCTGTCCTCAGACCCAAATAGGTTCTGTCTCCCCTTTTTATCTTTAGAACCCTCTCTTTTTCCTCAGAAATCTCCTACAGCTCCCTCTCAGGGACAAAATACCTTTTCCTCCCAAACTCCAATAGAGGTCTAAACACCTGTAATCATCTTTGTGAGGCAAAGCACCCTGTTTCCACCCAAGGGTTAATGTGAATATTAGTGGACCTACTTTGACTTGCAGGTGCCCATAATTGGGCCTTCCTGCCTACACCTAGTGTTGTCCATGGTGGCCCTGGGACTCTCCCAACTGGTAATGGCCCCTACTCACTGGGCTGAACACACGCTCGATTTGGTCTTTGCGGCGGGAGTTACAGTGGATCGGATCACTGCTTCGGCAGTGCCATGGTAGGACCACTTCGCCTTGAAGGCCCGGCTAAATATTTCACTCTGACCCTGTTTGGGCGGCGAGCTGAATGGACCCAGTGTGGTTTCAGGTTGCTCTGTGGGATCCTAAGCCCCCTGGTGTCTCATTAGATGACCTTGTAGAGGATTGGCATGGCCAACTCTCGACAGCCATTGACGAGATCGCTCCCCAGCGCCCTCTGCACCCCCGGGCCAGGCCCACTCCATGGTTTACCCAGGAGCTGTGGCTGATGAAACGGGGGCTGAGATGGCTAGAGAGGCAGTGGTGGCGGGTTTGCAACAAAGCCACAAGAGCATCCTATAGGACGTTTATGAGATCCTATGAGATGGCAGTCAAGGCTGCAAAAAGACAGTACTATGTGGCCACGATTGCGTCTGCAAGCTCACGCCCAGCCCAATTATTTAGAACAATTCGGTCTATCACGGCTCTGCCACAAGGCAGACTAAACCATAGGGAATTGGATACTGGCTGTGAGGCTTTTGCGAGCTACTATGTGGATACAGTCTTGTCATTCCGCCATGACCTCCCAGCCACAATTGATACAGTGAATGAACTCGAGGCTCCTAGCACGTCTTCTGGTCACATTTTGGATTATTTCAACCCACTCAGTCTGGAAGAAGTTGACAGATTGCTCTTAACTGTACGCCCTACTACATGCTGCCTGGATCCGTGCCCGTCAAAGCTAGTCAAAGCGGCCCGCAAGGGGCTGCGGGATGCCATGTAGGAGATCATCAACAAGTCCCTCTCAGAGGGACAGCTCCCGGAGGCACTTAAGGAGGCAGTGGTGCGCCCCCTCCTGAAAAAAGCCAGCCTTGGATCCAGTCAAATTGGCCAACTATCGGCTGGTTTCCAACCTGCCCTATTTGGGCAGGATAATAGAGAGGGCGGTGGCACTTCAGTTACAGAGCTTCCTGGATGACACTTCTATCTTAGATCCCTTCCAGACTGGCTTTCGCTCTGGTCACGGGATGGAGATAGCACTGGTCGCCCTCAAAGATAACCTCCGAAGGCATCTGGATTGGGGCGGATTGGCAGTGCTGTTGCTGTTAGACAGCCGCATTTGACATGGTTGACCATCAGCTACTGATCCACCACCTTGCCAACACCGGAATCCATGGACTAGCCTTACAGTGGCTTGTTTCCTTTCTCCAGGGTCGGGGGCAAAGAGTGGCGCTGGGGAATCAGCTGTCCCGAAGGCACCCACTGGAATGTGGAGTGCCACAAGGGGCGGTGTTGTCCCCAATGCCCTTTAACATCTATATGCGCCCTCTTGCCCAGATTGCCCGGAGGTATGGACTGGGCTATCATCAGTATGTGAATGACACCCAGCTTTATCTGTTGTTTGGGCGGCTGATCCGACTCCAAACCAGAAGTTCTAGACTGGGCGTTACAAGCCGTGGCTGGTTGGCTTAGGCTGAGCCAGATGAAATTGAATCCGATGAAGATGGTCCTGTGCCTGAGCTGTGGCAGTTTGGGGGTAGGGATCCCACTTCCGACCTTTGATGGGTTAGGGTTAACCTCACCTCAATTCAGGCTCTGTTCCTCAAAATAGTGGGTCTGGCCAGGGTACATGCCACACACTTTCCATAGTAAACACAGGTGCCAGGAATTAATTTATGTTCTATGCCATCTCTCCATCTTCCTTTAGTGATCCCTTTATCCATGGATCATCCAAAGGCTCACCTGCTTCTCGGGCTGGTTTTCTGGTCTGAATATTTTTAAAGAAATGCTTATTGTTTGTTTTGATGCTTTTAGCAATCTGCTCCTCAAATTCTCTTTTCTCTTGACTAATAATTAAATTACACTTCTTTTTCCATTCCCTTCTCTTTACTTCATTGGGACAGGCCTTCCACTTTTTAAAAGAAGCCTTTTTGCCTTATTTGGCTTCCTTGACTCATTAACTACGCAGGCATCTTTTTAGACTTAGCAGTACCTCCCCTAACCTGGGGAAGGCATTCTATGGCTACAGTCACACACACTAAATAATCCACTTTCAATCCACATTCAATGCACTTTAAAACTGGATTTTTACAGTGTGAACTGGCAAAATCCAATTCAAAAGTGCATTGAAAGTGGATTATTTAGTGTGTGTGACCGCAGCCTATCTGTGCTTCAATGAGCATAGTTTTAAGTAACTACCAAGTATTCTCTAGGAATTTGACTCTCTTCTGTTTCCCTTTTAGCTTCTTCCTAACCCCTCATTTTTGTAAAGTTCCCCCTTTTGAAATCAAATATTACTGTTTTGAACTTCAGGGGTAACTTTCCATTGACATGAATGCTGAACATAATAGCATTGTGGTAACTGCTCTCAGCTGGTGCAACAACATATATATCTTGCAGCAGTTCTTGATAGGGCTGCCAAGCCGTGGCGGGGGATCCGTGCGTCTTCACAGGATCCCTGCCGCGGGGGACAGCGATACGCGTTGCACTGCCATCGCCAGGATGTGACGCTACGCGTCGCTCTGGCAACGGGACTCCAAACAGCCCCGCTGCCAGAGCGACGCGTAGCGTCACATCCTGGCGATGGCGGTGCAACGCGTATCGCTGTCCCCCGCGGCAGGGATCCTGTGAAGACGCACAGATCTCCCGCCGTGGCTTGGCCGCCCTGGTTCTTGAGCCTCTCTCAGAACCAAGTCCAAGATCTCAAACCCTCTGGTTGGCTCTATGACCAACAGATCCAGTGCACAGTTACCTATGATGTCTAGGATTCTCATTTCTACAGCCTAGCTCAATTACATGTTTACCCAGTTTATGCTCCCTCTAAGCTGTGGAGGCTTGTGAGCTACTGGCATTAAAATAGTGAGCAAGCAATTTGGCTACTACATAAATTAGTTTGCTCTGGAGCCACCTTCCTGAGTTAAGACAAAAATGTGTGAGCCAGAGGCTAAAAACCTGTGAACTAGCTCACACTAACTTAGCTTAGAAGGACCACTGGTAGTCACCCAGTATCACAACTTATTTAACTCTATGACCTCTTTGATGTGCAACAGAACACCTCCCCCAAAATACCCCTCCCTGTACTGTACTGCCTATAGAGGTTATACCCAGGGATTACCATTTCCCATAGATTTCTCCATTCTACCATGTTTCTGAAATGCCCATTATATCTAAAATGTCATTTAGCACTAAGTACTCCAGCTTGCCCATCTGACTCAGAGACTTCTAGCATTGGTATACAGACACAGGTTGAATCTGCATTTGTCTTTCCCACCGGTGTCCCAGCCTTCTGACTCCGTCTTCAAAAAAACTGTCTACATTTGCTTTCGTTTTCACATTTCAACTGTGCTGGCATAATTTTGCCTGTCCACATATGTTTATCGCCCTCTTGTGGCAGCTCCACTGTCATTGCACCCCCACACCACTTTAAATGAATCTTCTCCAAACAACTTTCAAACAAGCATAGAGAAAGACGGTGTCACAGCAGCATGAAATGGATTTAAAAATGGAAATGCAGATTCGACCACACACTTATAAGGCTTTTCTCTCTCCAATAAACCTTGCTTCTCTGGGCTCTTTTGTCTCCACACATGGCTGCCCTTTGTTATCCTACCCTCAGTCCCAAGTTCTTTTGTATTCCTACTAGTATTACTCTGAGCATTTACACTATTGGCCCTTTGAACTGATTTGTCCCAAACTGGAAGCTCCCCTGCTCCTGCCAGCTTTCCCTATGTGATGCGTTTAAGAGCTGCTATGCCACCTTTTTGATATTAAGCACCATCAATGTGGTTCAGGTTTGGCTTGTCCCAGAAAGTCTCCCAGTGCCTAACAAATCTAAATCCTTTCTCTCAGCTTCATTTCCCCATCCATGTATTGAGACCCCTAGTGTGTGCCTGTGAAGGTAGCCCTGTGAATGGAACCTGTGGTAATTCTGAGAACACTGCCTTTGAGGTCCTGGCCTTTAATATTCTGCCTAACAATGTTTCCCCCTCTAGGACCGCACCAGTGTCATGGGTGCCAGCATGCACCACAACAGCTGACTCTTCTGCAGCACTGTTTACCAACATATCTAGACAGCACTTGATGGGGCTTACCTGAATCTATGCAGATTTCTGTAGGTACAGCTGTGCGTTGTAAATCAGAGTTAGACAATACCAGTCAGCTGACTACCTCAGGTCTGTAGGTGCACCACTGGGGAGAGTAAAAGCTTGTTTGGATGACTCAAATAAGGAGTTTTGTGTAAGATAAATACAGTCACTTGAACCTGTTAGCAAAGACTGAGGTCTGTGCTGGTAATGCTAGGAAGGGAGCCAAGAGTCAGCCAGCAGCACAAAAGTTTATCTATATTCTGCACAGTGCCTCTTTGAGTAATAAAGTCACCTTCCTCAGAAACCTTTTGCCCAAGAGTGAACTCCATCCTTCACAGCCTGTTTTAAAAGAACCTTATAAAGTGCCTGCATGAATAATATGTGAGCGGCACATGATTATAAAACTTTTAAAGAGGCGCAACTCAAAGGCAAATGGGAAGAGGAGGAGAGGAGGCCGGGAAGATAAATGGAAGGGAAAGGAAGGGGTGGGGAGTGGAGGACAAAAACAAACTTGACTGCCACTTCATAAAAAGACTTGGCAAGGAATGAGATTTTTGTGCTGTCTCTCATTGTGCTGCCCAGGGTTGCTGCATTCATTTTGGAGGGGAAAGATGTATAGTGAAAACAGATCCCTAGTGATGAGAATGTTTCCACTGAATTAAGCAGACCTTTCCTTTCTTTGTGATTAAAATCCTTAAAATTTGTGATGATTCCTCTTGGAAAGCCACTTTTGCACCGATGTTATTGCTTAACTCCTGAGTTGAGCATCAACTACAATCAAATTGATGATCTGCACATGATCAGATACACTGTTCTGTTTCCCCCCCCCCTCCATATTGCCAAACTCTTCATTGTAAACTGCCTGGGAAGGGACCATTGCCTTTGTGTATGCTGTAAAGCTTGGTGCTGTAAACCATCCTAATCATCCAGAGAGGTGAATTCTTTAAGAGGGGAGATTCACTTAGGAAGAGCAAAGCATCTTCAATAGCTTTCCCTGGGCTTTGGCATGCCTTCCCATGGCCACTTCATTGCTGGTATTCCACAGACTGGAAATAATGAATTTATTTCAACAGAAAAAATGAGTTTTAATTTATAATATTGATTCCATGGGCTTTTTGTGATTGGAAGTGTATTTATTGCACTGGTTTTAATACTAGTTTTACTGGTTTTAATAATAGTGCACTGGTTTTAATACTAGTTTTACATTGAATAGTTATCTGGCACTTTTAAGGATGTTCAATGTTCTCTATCATTGGAAACCACTTTGGAATTTACTGTCAATAAAATTTGAAAATGCAGAAGAATAATGCATTTTAATCAAGGTGCACTACAGCTGCACTGTACACTGGTTGCACACAATTGCCATTCTTTCAGAGAGAGGGCTCCTGCCTAAAACACAGCCAAAATTAGTGAGTGTGCTTGGCTGACTGCACTCCTTCTCCCAAGTACTGGCTGAATCGGCAACAATTCAACACAAGAGTGTGTTTAAATCCATTGAGATCAGTGAGCTTAAGCACACTACTCTGTATTGAATTGTGATCTCCATGTACTCATTCTTCCAGCAGATTAGACATTCAATAGGACTGCATGATTTCATTCATCTCACTTTTAGTTTAATCAACTTTACTTGGGTTAATCAACTTCAGGCAATTTAATCATGTGGATTAAAGATCACACTGGATATTGTTTGAAAATTGTTCAGGGTATTATTGCAAGTGGGAATGAATGAGAAAATACTCACAAACCATCTTCTGGAACAATGAGTAGTAGCCTCTAGTTATTCGTTTATCTCATGTATCACTTGCTAGTCTCAAAAGAATGCTAATATGAAAGTACTGGGATTGTGTAAATGTATTTAAATGCAGTTAATTAACACAATATGTAAAATAGGTTGTAGATAATTATTATTTACTAGGAATAAGGCCCGTTGTTGAAATAACTAAAACAAGCTCTAGAAAGAAGCTCTGGGAGAGTGCCAAGGCCTTGGGCACTCAGCATCAATGTGCTGTGGTGACCTCAGCAAAGTATAATGACACAGAGCCCACCATTTTCTCCAGAGGAACTGATCTCTGCCACCTGAAGAGCAGTTGTAATTTTCAGTGATCTCCAGCCCTCACCTGGAGATTGGCAACAATTGTTACCCAGGAAGAAATGGCTAGTTTGGGGGTGGAGACTATGGCATTGTACCTGTCTGAGGTCCCACCCCTCCTCAAAACTCACCCTCTCCAGGCTCCACCCCTCAAATCTCCATGAGTTTCCCAACCTGGAGTTGGCAACCCTATCTCCTTCCCAGCCAAGCACCAACCTGCCACTATCTACCCCTCTGATTTCAGCTTTGCATCTCCTTCCCCCTCTCTCCTGGAGATCAGTTGTAAAACTGAGTGATTTCCACCCCTCTGTTACCCGAACTCCTCTAAGGACGGTTCCGGGAGCCCAAGTCAGCTCTGTTTACAGAGGTGTGCGGTGCGTGAGTTCTAATCCCGTGTATCCAGAGGTCAGATTGGTGTTGAACGCTCGCTATTTCCCAGGAAGTCAGACAACACTCTAGGTTTTATTAATAAATGTTGCCTTTACTAAAGTAGTTTCATCAGACATACAAAAACAGATACATACAAGATTCACACAAGCTCCTTAGTTTCAATAGGATATAGAAACAATCAGCATGGAAAATAACAAAAGCATCAAATAAGGGGGATGACTCTACAGGTAGACGGTCATACTTATCTGAGGTCCAGCTGAGAAGAAATCTCCTCTTAGGAAGGAAGGGCAGCTAAAGCATCAACTGGTAGACTCTACAAACGCACAGGCTGGTCCGGCCAAGCCACGTGCGCGTTCCCTGGTCGCGACTCCGGGGAACTTGGTGAGAGCCACCTGAAGCACCTTAGTGCAAGGTAAGGGAGGGGTGGGTTAACCAGAGAAACAAAGCCGTGTTTCTCTTTTTAAAAGCTACGTTTTGGGCTTGGCTTAAGGCCATAAAAATCCCTAGGGTCCGTCCTCTCTACTATGGCTATAGGTCCAAAGGGGGTGACGTCCTAATGAAGGGGAAGGGGCAATATGCAGATATTCTACCCTAACTTCAAAGCGCAGCCATGTGGTGAGGTGTGAACCTTCGTTTCCATTGGCAACCTTTGACTTGCAGAGATGTCTCTGGTCCAGAGCCATAAACAGTATTGTCTTTTTGATGCCAAAACCAGATAGCAGGTTGCAGATATTCTACCCTAACTTCAAAGCGCAGCCATGTGGTGAGGTGTGAACCTTCGTTTCCATTGGCAACCTTTGACTTGCAGAGATGTCTCTGGTCCGGAGCCATAAACAGTATTGTCTTTTGATGCCAAAACCAGATAGC
>NW_015167597.1:0-13243 GCF_001447785.1 Gekko japonicus | reverse complement strand
AAGACTGCCTTGGGACAAAGACTGCCCTGTTTTCCTGCACTGTTTGGCCTTGGGGCAGCTGGGAACTGTAGGCCACCAAATGAGGAAGCCCCATTCAACCCAGTGAGTGATACCCCTGTAGGCCCCTCTCTGGAACTACAGCTCAATTAAACCTTATGGGGGAACATTTTAAACAAAGAACCACACACAGGTAACTGCCATTTCGTGACACCTACCAACAGCCACTGAGGAGAAAGTTAAGTCCCACACAGGAGGCAAGCAGGAAAATTGTCTTCGTCAAGAGAGAAAGCTGTTTCCCAGTAATTCTGACAGGGCACAGTGGCTGAAGGAGGAGTGGACAGGGAAGAGGATCAGACCCAGCACCTGGCCAATGGCACGCGAGGACTCTTGAGCAGCAGCTGACAGGCCAATGGCTGAGGGAGGGCATGGAATGTTGCCACTTTAAAACAGAATTATGTATAAGGAGAGATACATTGAATAGCAATTTTACACCAAAAATATTAACTATATGCAGAAGTCTCATTGGTACAGGATGTTTAGCATGCTCATTGACACATCAGTCCTGTGACATAGGTCATTTTAATTTCCATTTTACTGAAGCCATCAAATGCTACTAGGTCAATTCGGAATATCACTTAGATTTGAATCCAGCTGGCCACAACTCCCAACATTGCATCCTATATACACAGGGTGATACAATATATGTTTACCCCAAATTAGGTTTCTCTGCACTCAGTGGGGCTCACTCTTAAGTGATTGTCCATAGGACTATAGCCTTAATCGTTTTAACTGGAGAGCCAGTTTGGTGTGGAGAGCCAGTTTGGTGTAGTGGTTAAGTTTGTGGACTCTAATCTGGGAGAACCGGGTTTGATTCCCCATTCCTCCACTTGCACCTGCTGATGTGACCTTGGGTCAGTCACAAGCTCTGGCACAGCTGTCCTTGAAAAAGAGCAGTTTGTGTCAGAGTTCTCTCAGCCCCACCCACCTCACAGGGTGCCTGTTGTGGGGAGGGGGAGGGAAAGGAGTTTGTAAGCCACTCTGAGACTCCAAGTGAAGGGCAGGATATAAATCCAATCTCCTCCTCCTCCTCCTCCTTTTATTATCTGATTGTGGCAAATTGAATTTTCCACCAAGTTTCAGGTCTATCCATCACAGCTGGTTTCCTTTCACTGTACAATTAAAGAGTCAGTTTGCAAATCTCACAAAACATCTACATCCATTTCAGCACTGCCTCACCAGACACCAAACTATTACTTCATACTTAACAGCCTTTAAAAATCAAGAGTGCAGACAGACCTTTGTCCCATCTAGCACATTATGGTCTATTCTGACTGGCCATAGCTCTCCAGAAGGTCTTTCCTACCACCTGAGGCCCTTCAGCATTGCATGCTATCCTGTCACAGCAGGTTTAGACATTTCAAAAAGCACCAACAGAGGACTTCAAGAATTATTGTGTTTCCTCATTTGGTACATCCAGTGTACAGTATGTTATGTACGTGGGCCGCCACCGGGGGTCCGCAGCACATGCAGGAGCTTGGCTCCTGGAACAAAGGAAACTTTGGATCCTGGTTTCTCCCAGCCCCAACCAATAGCAACTTGGCGGGACATTCAAACCCTCCAATGGGAATGGGGGGTGCTGGGTGGATATGTATATAGTTGGTCCTGTCGGGCCGTTAGAGTTAGTCTTAGTTGGAGTGAAGTACAATAAACGTGTGCAAAAGCATGTCGTCGTCCAAGTCCTCCATGCGGCGAACCCAGTACTTTACACAGTATGAACTGGGTTTTATGTTTTCCTATTGCATTGTTATCGACCCATTCCTCCATGGAGCTCAGGGGAGTGTACAAGTTCTTTCTTTTCATGTTTAATCCTCACAAGAAACCTGGAAGACAGGGCCATAGTGAGCAAGTGTGTGTCCCAAAGGCACACATAGAGCATTATGGTAAAGTTGCTTGCTGAAGCTCAGAACTTTACCAGAAGAGTTGTGAGGTTACATCTATACTGTAGCCTTCCAAACATTTGGCTCTGTGCAGAGTTTGAAAAGGTCAGGAAGTAGAACAGACCCAATGCCTCAAAAAAAAAAACAAAAAAAACCAGGTGATTCATGCTGTTCCGACTCTGTCACTGGCTTTTGCATCTTTCCCAAATACTATATGAAAGGTGAAGGATCAGCACCCTCTGAAGTTATCAGGATATGCTGACTATAGGAGTCTCATAGGCATTGGATGCATAGATAGATTCCTCAAAAACCACCAACTAATCATACACCTGGAGTCATTTCTGTCTGGGTCAGCTTTTAGTGGCCAAGTTAGAGTGTAGGTAACATGGATATTTTAATCTTATTGGCATTTATAATCTTATTAGCATTTTTAATATATTTGTTGTTTTTGTTTTGGTCATGTATACATTTGAAATACATGTACATTTATATACATTATAATATGTACAAAGACTCCATAAAAGGTTAGAAGAAAAATAAATAGATCATAATTTTGAAAAGCAAATGGAGCTGTGTGGAGATACAGGGGCAGCAGAAGATGTAGACTGAATAAGATGGACCAGAAATCTAACAAATAAGGTAGCATGGGATGACAAAAATTGGTATTCTTGATTCCTTTAAAATTATTGCTGACCTATTTGATTAGAAAAGAAAATATGAATTGCCTTACTAAAAATAAAATAAAACAATTGCCTTAAATCCTATACATTTCAACTGATGAGGACTGACTCCATAGCAGCTATTAGGTTGAAATAAAAAATAAAGGTTTAGGCCTATAATCGACTGAAGTGACTGAAAGAACCAAAAAAGGAGGAAGCCCTGTGAAAGTGCCAAGGAATAAGGATACCTGTGACTAAGATATAATGCTATTTTTTCATTCCATTTATCTTCAGCTAAAAAGACACCATTTAAAATAGCTGAGTGGTTACCTTTGTGCTAATATAATTTAGCACTCTGGTTTGAGTGGCAGCTCTGATTCATCAAGGTAGAAAGATCTGTCCTGCTTCAGATGGCTCTTCTTCATGTGGAAGACAGAAAAGTGACTGGAGATTAAGAATTGCCGTTTGGAAAAAGAAAAAAGAAAACCTGTGTCAGACCTCCCCCTACTGGCTGCAAAGTGTTGGAAATAGCCTCAGACTGCAGGTGAGATGTCTGTGTCATTTGGCTCTATCTGCAACCCATTTCTTCCCTTAATATTCAGAAAGACACCTTTGCAAAAACCTTTAAAACTTTAGGTCCCTGCAAGATTTGTTTTCTTTTAGAAAAGGCACAATCATACCTCATTCCAAATCATACTAAGCAGCATCAGGATGCCTTTTCACATGCATCCCAAAATGTTCTATAGATTCACTTGAAATCGATCCAGGTGGAAGTAAGAATGAATTCATGAGATAACCCAGAGCTAGCATTTTAAATGCAAAAAAGAGGGTTAGTTAAGACAGCATCAAGATTGTGAGACCAAATACTTGCAGCCATGGCTGTGAGCAACACAGCTGCTATAACACCCAGTAAAGAACATTTAGATGATTTTATGCTAGCACCGGACACAACACTTAAGCATGAATGGCAGAAGTTTGGGGAATATAAGCCAGAGAAACCTCAAGGTGACTGGGGCTGTGCCTGAGATTTCTGCTTGTCCTGTGTTGATCCACATTTGGCAAGAATGTCAAGTATTCAGATTATCACCAGATTATTGCAGTGAAACTGGGCAGAGTCTGGGGGCAGCTGGGCTAGGTTCCCTCTATTTTAAAGGATGAAGGAGAGAATTGTGCAGCTGTGAATCCATTTCCCACTTCTTTATAGAGATGATAGCAAACCACTTGCAACTGCACAATTGCAACATTACCTGATCCTGGTGATAACTGCATTTGTACCTACTTCTAAAACCTGCTGGGGTTGATGGGGCAGCTTGATTGAAAGGCATGAGAGCAAGAAAATTCGCCCTCCTCCATTAGGTAACAACATCAGAAGAGTTCTGCTGGATAAGATCAATAGTCCACCTAGTCCAGCATCCTGTCTCACACAGTGGCCAACCAGTTCCTCTAGATGTCCAACAACAGGGAACAGAGACTGAGGCCATCCCCTGATGTCTACTCCTGGCACTGCTATTCAGAGGTATACTGCCTCTAAACATGGAGGTTCCCTCGAGTCATCATGGTTAGTAAGCACTAATAGACCAAATCCTCCATAAATCTGTCTAATCTCCTTTAAAGCTGTACAGACCAGTACAACTTCATACTGTAACACTTTGGCCTTGATCTAACCTTGCTTCTTCTATGTAACATGGCCAACATGGGGTAGAATGTGGTGAGCAGGTTTAGTCTGTGTCTCCCCTAGTGATTTAACAGAAATCAATACAAATGTTCACCTATAACAAGCCTATGGAACCCCCCCCCCAAAAAAAACCCCTACATAGTCACACATGCGCCCATACACATAATTCCTCTAATCAACTTGTAATATAGACATAAGAACATAAGAGAAGCCATGCTGATCAGGCCAATGGCCCATCCAGTCCAACACTATGTCACACAGTGGCCAAAAGCCAGATGCCATCAGAAGTTCCACCAGCAGGGCAAGAGCTCCAGAAGCCCTCCCACTGTTGCCCCCCCCCAAGCACCAAGAATACAGAGCATAATTGCCCCAGGCATAGTGTTCCATTTATACCCTGTGGCTAATAGACACTGATGGACCTCTGCTCCATATGTTTATCCAACCGCCCCTTAAAGCTGTCTGTGCTTGTAGCTGCCACCACTTCCTGTGGCAGTAACCATGATTCTGCACAACATTGTAAAGCTTTCCAGCTTAGACTTGATGGTGTCATGCAAAACCATGCAAATCAAAAAGAGAAGTTAATCAAGCACCTGGTAAAACGGAGAACTTGTGCCCTGTAATTTCTTTGTCCTTATTCCAAGCCTTGTATCCTCACTTACTAACTCCCCAATAGGGAACACATTTACTTGAAAGGACATCATATGGATTTCAATGAGACAGACAACTACGGTATATCATCATAGATCTGTGATTGCTTTGGGCACAGGGACATTTCTCCTTTATATAAAATTGTTGCCTGTTCTGAACCTTGGGATGGTAGACTATCAGTCAATACACACACTTTAAAAATTGCCATCTTCAATATGGTACCTTAGTATTCTTAAATGTTGCCAGTGGACAGCCTTTTGGCCTACCACAATAACTACCACTGACTCCTAAAGACCTTCTTAATAATATCATCCCTGTGCAGCAAGAACATATGAAGGTGAGGTATCCCTAGCAGGTGCCTGCAACTGTAGAGACTGTAGAAATCATTTGGATTAGTGATGGTTCTATGGCCGGGGCTTAAATCCTACACATAGCTGCAACTTGAAATGTGACTCCTGATAGGCAAGACCATGTGCCCGGCATATACACAGCATCTAGTTTCAAAATGGTTACCTTAGCAGACAAAAGCTCCATAGTGCAGGTGAGTACTGCACAAGCATTCTATCATGAGTGTGGAAATGAGGTAATGCAGTTTAAATATGATTATGTTCCTGAGTAAATTCTTTTGCCTGCCCAACATGATGTTTAAAACAAGCCATAGGTCCCATGTTTCAAGGAGATTCAGCTGTTGGGGTAACAGGAAAGTTAACAACAGCATTGTATTGCTTTACTCTGCTCTGGTTAGACCTCACCTAGAATACCGTGTTCAGTTTTGGGCACCACAATTTAAGAAGGATACAGACAAGCTAAAACATGTCCAGAGGAGGGCATTGAAGATGGTGAGGGGTCTGGAGACCAAGTCCTATGAGGAAAGCTTGAAGGAACTGGGTATGTTTAGCCTGGAGAGGAGACGACTGAGAGGTGATAGGATAACTGTCTTCAAGTACTAGAAGGGCTGCCATGTAGAGGATGGGGAGGAGTTGTTTTCTGTTGCCCCAGAAGGTTGGACCAGGACCAACGGGTTGCAATTAAATCAAAAGAGTTTTCAGCTAAACATTGGGAAGAACATCCTGACAGAGTGGTTCCTCGGTGGAACAGGCTTCCTCAGGAGGTGGTGGGCTCTTCTTCTTTGGAGGTTTTTAACCAGAGGCTAGTTGGCCATCTGACAGCAATGTTGATTCTATGGATTTAGGCAGATCATGAGAGGGAAGGCAGGAAGGGTTGCATCAGTGTTTCTGTGGCCCTTTCTTACATGCCCAGGGAAATACCGATCACCATTTTGGGGTCAGGAAGCAATTTTTTCCAGGCCAATCTGGAGGGGTTTTGGTTGTCTTTTTTGGGGGGGAGCATCTTCTGGACATGGAGTAGGGTCACTGGGGGGGGTGTGTTGTGAATTTCCTGCATTGTGCAGCGGATTGGACTAAATGACCTTGGAGATCCCTTCCAACTCTATGATTCTATGAATTTTGAAACAGGGTGAACCTTTCCTCTCTTAGGTAACATAGGTTGAACCAATTCTTCAACATTAGAAGAAAAATGCTTCTTAAATTGTATGCTGGTTTTGAACAGGCAAATTTTTCTTGCTGAAATATAAGGAACATCTGAATCTGATGTGCATGTTTCCACATGATCTGACCTCCTCATGATGCTGGAGCAGTCCTCCTATGGTATGCCATCCTGAGACTTTCAAGGCTGCATATCACACTAGCTTGCATCTTCTTTCTGCACCCCATGACAAAGAAGGTATGGGTAGGTTGATCCTTTTACAAGTCTGTTGGTCTGTTGGCCTTCATACTGTTCACAATTATAAAGTAATCAGAGACCTGCTGATCAGCAATGTTCACCTTTTGTTCTTCTCCTCTGTTTTCATTCATTTCACACACATGTGTTTCAGACAGCTGCTGTGCATCCCCAAGCATCCGAGCAAAAAAAGGCAAGTTTGAAATTCACCCAGGAGCATGAACATTTCATGACATATAAACACAGAGGCAGAGGGAGAGAAAGAGGAATTTTATTTGGTTGGTTTTTGTATTCCTTTTCATTTTTAAAATCTTGTATTATCCTGATTGTTGTTATTATACCTGTCCATTTATTCCCCCAGTGGCAATCCATTTACAACTATAATTCCTCCTCCCCATCCCACTGGGCTAAAATTCACAGGGGTTGTACTCCTCACCCAAGAGATACTCCCTTCTACATTTTGGAAACAGACGAGACAGGGCCCTTATTTTGCAGGCAAATCATAGTCTCACTTACAGAATAAGCACAAGGAAATGAGTTAATGCTAGCACATTATGCCCAAGATGTGCCAGGACACAGATGTACAATATGACTTGCAGTTTGCCAGTGGAAAGGATGGCAGAGGAGCCTTTTGCCCCTTTCCTCTGGCTCCATGGTCCATTGGCAAAAACAGGGCAGGAGGGAAACCAGAAGCTCCTTTCCCCCCACTTCCATGCACTGAGCCAACAAGAGCTTTTTAAGGCAAGTTCCCCTGATGTACATCTGACTGCAGATCCAATTACACACCTGTGACCTGATACATAGTGGGCATATCCTGTAGCTATATAAAATTTCCAGCTGTCATTAATTTTAATGATCTGATCAATTATATTAACAATATTAAATAGGGAGCTGCAGTTCAGATTTTGCATACCTAATTTCAGAATGTGCATCTTATCAGTAAGCCTACCTTCAAGGACCAGTGCCCCCAATGCTACCAGAATCTACACCATGTCACAGAGCACTATGAAAAACCTTTGGCCATTGTGCCCTCTTTCCAGAGGTGCATGCTAGCTATAGCACTATGAACTTCTGCTACATTCTTGCCATAATAATACAATAGAAAGGAAGTACTTTTAGGCTATCTATCAGAGCTAGTTTCTGTACCCTAACATTTTATAACCAAAATCAATGGCATTTGTAAGAATGCTCGAAGTCTTTTTTCACCTGGAGCTAATGCAGGGAGCTACCGCATCACAGCAGCTTCTCCACGAGTGCATCCATAGATTGTAGTTCATACAGTGCCCTTTCCCACCCAGTTCCTGTACCCTGGGATGGTTGGGAGGGCTCAAGCAGAAGCCTTTTGCTCATGCAAGACAAACCAACCCTAATTTTATTGCAGAATCCTTAGGAATCTGTTACCTACAGTGCCACAACAGGAGCCAATTGAGTAGCCACAGAATATACTGATTTTGTTGCTCTGTTACTTAAGGCTTAGTATAACATTTTGTGTTTTATCTGTAATGCATGTTGAGCCTTTGTAAAGTCTACCCAGCATGGTCTCTAACTACATTCCGCAAAGCCTTTGACAAATATATAAAGTTTAATTCAATATTGCTGGTTTTCTGTTTTAGCATGGCAATAATTCCAGCTTTATAAATCTCTTTGTTTATCTGTGTGTGCATAGACAGAGGACCATGATGGATATGTCTTAATGCTATCTTCCTTGTTGCAAAGAGATTTTAATTTAATTTGGGGTTGTGTGGCATTTATTTTATCGGTTATGATTAAGGGAATTCTTCAAGGGACACTAGAAAGGTGATTGAAGGTGACCCACATAATCTCCTAGGAAGAAGATTTACATAGATGCCCTCTTCTACCCAGCTAAGATGTGAAATGCCACTGAATAAGATTAGAAGGAGGGTGTGGGCAGCATCAATGCTCCTTGCTATTGGGAAGGGGGGCTATATATATAAACAAGCAAATAAAGGGGAAAGCATAATATAATTTTGAAAAACAAGGATTAAAGGTTCCCCCCGTTCATGCTGTTTTCAGTGTACATATTGAGTTAACAACGTGTGATTGTACTGAATGAGAACAGAGCCCACGTAGGAGGTGAGCTTGGTGCACAAATCCCTACAGCGTCTTGTAATAAATGCAGTTTTCATGCCATGGAGGTGTGTGGCCATAAATAGTTTGAGGTTTCAAGTTGGTATAATAAGGGGAGATTGTTCCTTGACTTACTGTGGAGCACAGAGAGTCTCCATCTCAGAACAAAAGAACCTCCCCCACCCCTAGACAGAGGAGCACCAAACAATATCTTACTGCTTATCAACTTCTAATATGCGAATTGTCAAACTTCAGCATGGAGCCACTCACCTGTGGAGCCGGCAGTTTTATTTTGTCAAAGATTACTTGGGCTTTATGTAATTGGTTAGTGTAAATCTCACCAGTGCTTTAGTGCAAATAAAATAAAACTGATTAAGTTAGGGAGCCTAGCAGACAGTATCACATGTACATTGCTGGCCTGATCCTTTGGCAAAGAGATATGGTGAAAATAATGCCGTGTGTGTATATGTACAGTAAGAAAAATATAGTGGGAAAGCTCTCCTGGAATGTGTTATTTCACACTGAAGATGTTGGGAGGGGTCAGATTTGAATGCTGCTCTGAGGAGAAAGAAAACCTCCTCCCTACACTGGAAATATCAAGGGGCCACCCAGAACTGAGTCATCCCCTACAGTAGGGTTGCCAACTCTGGGTTGGGTAATTTCTGGAGATTTGGGGATGAACCCTGGGGAGGAGAGGAACTTCAGCAGGGTATAATGCAGCAGAGCCCACCCTCCAAGGCTGGCATAATGCCCATCTCAGCTAATCGTGGTACAGTCCAGAATAAGCTTTATCCCCTAGTTTTGATGAAATTATAATCTGGACTTCAGGCTTGGAACAACATCTTCCTGTCTGTTCTCTCATGGTAAGAGTAGGATGAGGGGATTTAGGATTAAAGAGAGAATCTTCCACAGCACCCAGCTGTGAAACAATCCCTGCTCCAGCTGTGACATTCTCCAAATTACATTCAAATGTCATTTGACTATATGCTCCAAAGACTGAAGAGTCATAGTCACAAACATGCTTTTTAAAAGTGCAGGCTAGGGGTCAAAACAGATGTGACGTTAGGTACCTGCACAATTATTCCAAGAATGCCTGGTACTGTTTAAATGCACTTAACATACCAAGAAATGTGTAGCTTTATCACACCAACAGCACATCCACTGGTGTCAATAATTGCTAGTTTATTAATGCTACATGAGACACAGGAAGTTAATTTAATCATGATGAGACTTGCATTTCTGTAGATGAGTGGTTTATGTAGATGAGTGGCTGCATGACATCTGTCCCCCCCCTTGCAGTATGTTGCATGTGAGTGGAGATGTTTATTTATTTATATTTATTTATTTTGCGATTTCTATCCCGCCCTACCCAGTGGCTCAGGGCGGCTAACGACAATGTTTAAAATAGTAAAACAATAAAACAATTTTACATATGCAATAAAACTGGTGTTAAACATGCCCATTGTTTCTCTGAACTTCAGGCCTTGGGATCTCTTATTTTTGCAGTGTGCAATGCAAAGTGTCTTAACACAAAGGTGATTGGGTAGCATTTGGGGTGATGACTGTGCACGTGTAAGCAAGCTGGCTGTCTTTGCTCTGTGAGAAAAGAAAACATGTTCATCTCTGACCATGAAGCACAGTTTACTGGAACACTGAACTGATGGATATATCATTTTTGTAATAATATCACAGAAACTCAGTATAAAAGGGGAAAACATTTTGGGGACCAATTCAGTCTCCCAGCTCCTGCATGGATAACATTAGAAGTATCGACAAGAAAGGAAAATGAAATTGGACAACTCCCAGAGAGGTAGCCTTGATAGTCTGTTGGGGGTGGGGGACAAGCAGAAGTTTTTGTAGTATTCTAAAGACTTTTTTTAAAAAATTCGCATACTCTTTCATGGACTATACTTCATCAGAAGCATCAGGCACTCTAGAGTAATTCCTGAAAGACTCAGAAGTCTCATAGACTTGAGCAGAGTAACATCAGCAAATTCCCAGTGCCTCATAATATAACAGTACTTTTGAGCAATCAGACACCTAGTCTGATGTCACTATTCAGATTCCCCCAGGTCAAGGGATTCATGGTTTTCTCAAATCTGTAAAGGCTGCTTACCACCTTAGCCTGCAGAGGGCCATCTCCTAATTCCACCTATAGCTCTCCAACTCCTCCCACTTCACACCCCGTGCCTAAAGATGGTAAAAAGAGAGACCAACTCCATGGGACTGGGAAGGGCTGCTTACCACCTTGGCCTGCAGAGGGCCAGCTTTTCTACATTTCTGTCGCCATGTTTTTGGTGGTGTAGGAACTCCCCCCCCCCCCAGTTCAGTTACTACCTGAGAGATTTTATTGCAATTATGGAAAGAAGCGTCTGAGGTGTGGATGATGTAGGAGTGCCAACAACCTGGAGGGGAAAATGCATTGCCCCTTTAACAGGGGCTTAATATGTGGAAACTGGCCACTGAAGCTTTTCATGGCACAGAGGTAAATAATATCTCCTCATCAATAACATCATATTAAGCCTCTGCTAAAGGGGCAGGTTGCTTTTTTTCTCCAGGTTGTTAGCCACTCTAGAGTGATGTCAAGAAGGGTCTGGGTACCTATTTGAGTTTTCTGATACTAGGGGTCTGAGTAATGGATGTCTTGATGTATTGGGATTTAGGGTGATGCTGCTGTGATTTTTGATTGTTTATGACTTTAAATGTTGTAAGCTGCTTTGAGTCTGATGATCCAGGACAAAAGTGGCATATAAATATTTGAAACAAAGGGCCAGGAATAACCAGTGGTGGCAGGGCAGTTGTGGATTCTGAGCTACTGACTACAGATGCTGCCAAGTCTTTGAATATTTATATGGCAATGAGCTGCTTCAGCATCCTGGATCACTCCAGACAGTCAAAAGGGAACAATGGAAAGCAGAGTTACATGGGCAGGTAAAATATTTAAAAGCTGCAGCAGTGGTGTGTGGAGGGGATGATCTTCAGACCTCAACAACCCTGCAAAGCAAAACTGGCAGCTTCCTACACACATGACCCAATCAAAAACATCTTTTAGAAAGAGGGTACAGAATAAGCTAGTGGAAATCTATATAACACTAGACGATAAAAAACACAGAGAATTCTTGCCTCTGTTTTGATTCTTTTCCTAACCATAGCCTCATGTTACATAGAACAGTAATGGCAAGTTAGACATTTTTAACTATCTGGCTAACATCAAACTAGTTTGATTCAGTTGTACTCAGCCGCAGTTGGCATTCTATAAAAAGAGAAGAGGTGCTGAATCAATGCATTGGGTGTCTTCATTACAGCTGACATTTCTTGATGTTTTCTCAGCATCCTGTCTACATGCATTGGTTCTTTTTATTTTTCAAGGTGGCAGAAATTATGGATGCCACAGTCTCAATGGAACAGCAGAGACAGGACGTTGTATCTCTTACAATGGCTATTGCTTGGTGAGAGGCAAAAACTGAAGGGTCGCTTCATTACAGAGCAACAAACCTAGACTCTCAACAAGGAGGTCCACATTGTCCAGAAAGTACCCCCTTTGATACTCAGGTATTAGTTATATTTTTGAACTGATTTCTCAACACAAGTTTATGGGTGAATATTGATAAGACTATTTAAAAAATCAGTGAATGTGTCAAAGACGAAATATTCTTTAAAATATGTATTGGGGATATTTGACACCAGATAGATTAAGGAAAATGTCTCTTTCAACTTCTGACAAATGCTGGAGATGTAAAAAAATATTCTGGTGCATTCATTCATGCTTGGTGATATTGCTCAATTATAAAAAAATGGGGGGCAAGGTATTTATAGAAGTACATAAAATTCTTCAAATAGATTTCATATCTGACCCTAAATTATCTTTATTAACCACTATGCCACATAGATTACAAAGGAAAAATCTCTTAGCTAGAAATTCGTTTGCAGCAGCCAAGATGCTCATCGAATGGAAGCAAGAGATATAGGGGAAGCAGATATAGAAGAATGACTTAAGGCAGTGTGGTTTACAGTGCCTATGGCAAAACTTTCCACTTATAGAAGAACTGGGGAAGGAAACAATGTATCACAAAGTCCTTTTGTTCAAATGTGGCTTCAATTTATTATATACGGGGGGGGGGGGTCAAACCAAGGAATTTTGCAAGAGATAAGATATTGCATCTTATTTAATGGGTAAATTTTGGTTTTTTACTTCTGTTTCATTAATCCGTGCTGTGACTCATTTGGTCTCCAACTGTACAGCTGTATAATCATATATAATTCAATAAACTTAATTTTCAACAGAAAAAAATAAAAAACACAAGTCTTCTCAAAGTGGTATACATTAAAAACAAACAAACGCTGAAACAAAATAATAAAAGGTAGAGGGAAAAGTCCTCTGCTGAAGCTGGGCCCATGCACAGTGGAGGCTTGCCTGGCTGAATCCTATCCATTCTCTGGTGGCCTCAGTGATGGCCACTAGACACAGGAGAGTGTAACGATATGAGCTTATGTTT
>NW_015167596.1:330502-340492 GCF_001447785.1 Gekko japonicus | reverse complement strand
CTCAGCAGTTTCATGGAGTGCCCACTTCTAGCTCACTCTGTCCTCACAGAGCCTGCATCAGGCCTCATAGACCCAGCAAGACTGGAAGGGGTACACTGGGAAATGCCAGGCAGGATTTAGTCTGTGCTCTGTCTTCCGGCCATCCCAACTGAGGCAGCCTCCGGGCCTTAATAAGGCAGTCGACCCGAGCTGATGTTCTTCTGTGTATGTATACCCCACCGTTCTCTATTAAAAAGGCCTCAAGGAGGGATACGATAAGGCCAAGATTCTTGAAAGGACGACAACAACTTAAAACCCAAAACTAAAGAAAAGCAAAAAAATCACATTCCACTTAACACGCCCAGTCAACACAAGAAACCCAAACGTCAACTGAAAGCCCTCGAAAACACCACCGCTTTGCGCCTCTTTCTGATGACAAATCAGCTGCACATCTGGCTCAAGCTCACAGCCTGCTCCGAGCAGCCCCAGCCAGCGACAGAAGGGATCGGACACGGAGTTTATGTGGACACCATTCAGGGCTGACAAGAGCTGTTTTGCTCTCTGCCCAGTGGACTTCCGCCCCACCCGTCCTCAACCCCCGCCCTCTCCGCTTAGCTTTCTCCTGCTCCACCACCACCGACAACAGCGAGTCTCTCAAAACGGCACTGGTCTTATTCACTGGGCACGGACGTCTCGAGTGGCTGTTTCAGGGCTTCACTACACGAGTCTGGTGTAGTGGTTAAGTGCGCGGACTCTAATCTGGGAGAACCGGGTTTGATTCCCCACTCCTTCACTTGCACCTGCTGGATGACCTTGGGCAAGCCATAGTTCTGATAAGAGCTGTCCTTTATTTATTTATTTATTTATTTATTTTTGTGATTTCTATTCCTTGAAAAAGAGCCGTTCCTGTCAAGAGCTCTCTCGGCCCCACCTCCCTCACAGGGTGTCTGTTGTGGGGAGGGGAAGGGAGAGGAGTTTGTAAGCTGCTCTGAGAGTCCTTCGGGTAGTGAAGGGCGGGCTGTAAATCCAATTTCTTCTTCTTCTTCTCTTAGACAAGACGGCCTTGTCTAGCCCCAGCAAGTTGTCTGCAAGGTGCGCACACCTTGGGCCTCCCCCATGAACATCCCAGAGAGGGCAGTTTGTAAGCTGCTCTGAGACTCCTTCGGGTAGTGAAGGGCGGGCTGTAAATCCAATTTCTTCTTCTTCTTCTCTTAGACAAGACGGCCTTGTCTAGCCCCAGCAAGTTGACTGCAAGGTGCGCACACCTTGGGCCTCCCCCATGAACATCCCAGAGAGGGCAGCCTCTCCCGCACCCAGGCGAGCGCCAGCCACACCAAGGGTGGCACATCAGGCATTCCAAACAGTTGTCTTGGGGAGGACACCGACGGCAACATCTTTGAATGACAATAGGCTGTGCAGGATCTCGAACTGGGACTCGGGCACGGAGACTCGGGTGCCTCCCTCTCGGAGCCACTGTAACAGCTTGCTGGAAAGGAGAGCTGTCAGCATATGACACAAAGGCCTGGAAAAGCTCCAGGACTCAGTCTAAGCAGTCGAGGGTGGAGACCAAGCCAACTCCATACTGCCTCCCTTCCCCTCTGCTAACCACCATGTGGAGCTTGGAGATTTCCTAGAATTACACCTGATCTCCAAACGAATGAGATCAGTTTCCTGGGAGGAAACGGCTGCTTTAGAGGATGGACTGGCATTATACCTCGCCTAGGCCCCTCCCCACCTTTACCCCTGTCTTCCCCAGGCTCCGCCCCCAAATCTCCAGGAATTGCCAGGCCCAAAGCTGGCAACCCTACCTCCCCGCCCCCAGTGCTTTCCTACTACTAAGCCCAGCTGCACAGAGCTGTCCTTTGGGCTCACTTGGTGCCACTGCCCACCTCTCTAGCGGCTCCTTCCTGAATGGGGGGGGGGGGGGAGGCCAGAGGAGGGAGTCTCTTTTTGGTTAAAAGCAGCTGTCCCTCCAACGAACCCCTCCCGAGTCCGAAGGTGAGTGCCGAGGATCTCGCCGCACCCAGGTTCTCTCCGCCAGGTCCTCGCTCTACCTCTTCAGCTTTCACGTCTCGCCCCACAATAATCAAGGGAAACCCTACCGGGCACCCTTGAAAGCGCTGCTGATTAGCTTGAAATATGCTAATAATGAGAGTAATTAAACCAAAGGGGATTTTCGCTGCTCTCGCTTTATATTTCCTCCCCTCCAAATTAATTGTGTTTTTCCCAGGCAATTAAACAAAATAATCTCTGACAGCAAAATTTTTCCCCAGTTCTCTTCTTTAAACAAGAGACAGAGAGAGAGAGAGAGAGAGAGAGACTTTCAAATACTTCTGTTCCTGGGGGCTTTTTTTGTTCCATTTTCTTGTAAGAAGACTGAAGCTGCCAAAGCCTGAACCGGTGGCAGAATGGCCAGTGGGTGGCCCTCCTCACAAGCTTATGGACGGAAATTCTTGAACACACACACACACACACACACACATGAAGCTGCCTTATGCCAAATCAGAAGACGGGTCCATCATGGTCAGTATTGTCTGCTCGGGGCTAGCAGTGCCATTCCAAAGTCTCAGGCAGTGGTCTTCCACCATACCTACTGCTTGTCAGACTCCTGCAGCAATCAGTTCGCAACAGCTTTCATTCAATGAAGTAAAGCTGATTGAGACATTGAGAGTATTTTTGTTGTTCAGTCGCACAGTCAAGTCCGACTCTTTGCGACCCCATGGACCAGATCACGCCAGGCCCTCCTGTCTTCCGCCGTCCTCTGAAGTTGGCTCAATTTCATGTTCGTTGCATCTATGACACTGTCTAACCATCTCATCCTTTGCCGTCCCCGTCTTCTTTGACCTTCAATCTTTCCCAGCATCAGGGTCTTCTCCAGTGAGTGCTCCCTTCTCATTTGCTGGCCAAAGTATTTGAGCTTCAGTTTCATTATCTGGCCTTCCAGGGAACAGTCAGGGTTGATTTCTTTGAGGATTGACTGATTTGTTCTTCTTGCAGTCCAAGGGACTCTCAAGAGTCTCCTCCAGCACCATAGTTCAAAAGAATCTATTCTTCGGCGCTCGGCCTTCCTTATAGTCCAACTCTCACAGCCATACATGACTACTGGGAATACCATTGCTTTGACCATGCGGACTTTTGTTGGCAGGGTGATGTCTCTACTTTTTATCATGCTGTTTAGGTTCACCATCGCTTTCCTCCCAAGGAGCAGGCGTCTTTTAATTTCATGACTGCTGTCACAGTCTGCGGTGATCTGGGATCCCAGGAACGTGAAGTCTGTCACTACTTCCACAGCTTCCCCTTCTATTTGCCAAGGAGTGATGGGGCCGGATGCCATGATCTTAGTTTTTTTGATGTTGAGCTTCAAGCCCACTTTTGCGCTCTCCTCTTTTACCCTGAGCAAGAGGCTCTTTAGGTCCTCTTCACTTTCTGCCATTAGAGTGGTATCGTCTGCATATCTGAGGTTGTTGATCTTTTCCCCAGCAATCTTAATTCCCGCTTGTGATTCATCCAGGCCAGCATTTCGCATGATGTACTCTGCATATATATTAAATAAGCAAGGTGACAGTATACATCCTTGTCGTACTCCTTTTCCTATGCTGAACCAATCAGTTGTTCCGTATCCGGTTCTAACTGTCGCTTCTTGGCCCTTATACAGGTTTCTCAAGAGACATGTGAGGTGGTCTGGTACTCCCATCTCTTTAAGGACCTGCCATAGTTTGTTGTGATCCACACAGTCAAAGGCTTTAGCATAGTCAATGAAGCAGAAGTAGATATTTTTCTGGTACTCTCTTGCTTTCTCCATAATCCAGCGAATGTTGGCAATTTGATCTCTAGTTCCTCTACCTCTTCGAAACCCAGCTTGTACTTCTGGTAGTTCTCTATCCACGTACTGTTGAAGCCTAGCTTGTAGGATCTTGAGCATGACCTTGCTAGCGTGTGATATGAGTGCAATTGTGCGATAGTTTGAACATTCCTTGGCATTGCCCTTCTTTGGGATTGGAATGTATACTGATCTTTTCCAATCCTGTGGCCACTGTTGCGTTTTCCAAATTTGCTGGCAAATGGAGTGCAGAACTTTAACAGCATCATCTTCTAAGACTTTGAATAGCTCAGCTGGAATACCATCACCTCCACTAGCTTTGTTGTTAGCAATGCTTTCTAAGGCCCATTTAACTTCACATTCCAGGATGTCTGGCTCGAGGTCAGTGATTATACCGTCGTGGTTGTCAAGGACATCGAGGTCTTTCTTGTATAGTTCTTCTGTGTATTCTTGCCATCTTTTCCTAATCTCTTCTGCTTCTGTTAGGTCCCTACCGTTTTTGTCCTTTATCATGGCCAGCTTTGCATGGAACGCTCCCTTGATTTCTCCAATTTTCTTGAAGAGATCTCTAGTCCTTCCCATTCTATTGTTTTCTTCTATTACTTTGCACTGTTCATTCAGGAAGGCCTCCTTATCTCTCCTTGCTGTTCTCTGGAAATCTGCGTTCAGTTGGGTAAATCTTTCCTTTTCGCCTTTGCCTTTCGCTTTCCTTCTTTCCTCTGCTATTTGTAAAGCCTCATCAGAAAGCCACTTTGCTTTCTTACATTTCTTTTTCTTTGGGATGGTGGTGATTGCTGCCTCCTGTACGATGTCACGAACCTCTGTCCCCCCCCCCCAGCAAAGGGGCAATGCATGAGCAGGGCACACTTCACAATTCCCCTGTCTTGTGTCTCATGCAAAGGGCAAAGATGTAAAGACGATTCCATAGAGCAAATAAGACCACTGGTCCGTTTAACTGCTTTGACTGGCCGCTGCTCTCCAAGGTCTCCGGCAAAGGGATGTCTTGCTCCCATCACTTGCTCCTGGAGATTCTTTACCAGGACCACACTGGGAGCCGTCATATTTGCATGGGAGCCACGTGGGGTGGAGAGAGCTGCCTTTAATTCAGTCAACTCGGAGAAAAGTGTCCTGTCCCTTTAACAGAGGCTGAATGTGTAGGCATGTGCAACAAACGCTTTTCCAACATGGAAGTAAATAGTGGGTGATTCCACACTAGACCTTAATTCCTGGTTCAACCCTGTCCCCAAACTTACATTCTACACTACACCCGAGTTCACCCCTGTAATTATCTCGGGGTATTTTCTGTTTCCACATTACATTGTGGTCACCCTGGTTTCACTCCACACTTGCCCCGGGATAAACAGATGCTGTTATAACCAGGGATAAATGCAAGGTATTGTGTCGCAAGTTGAACTCAGATAAAACCAGGGATGAGATCCAAGTGTGGAAAGGACCAGTGTCACATGGTCAGCCATGTCCCATTATGCCTCTTTTAAAGGGGCAGAATATTTGTGGGGGATATTCAGAACTTTAGGGCCAGTGAGATTTTGAGGGAGCCCTCTCCCCCCACACCCCAATTTGCAATGGCTTCTGACAGCCAGTGGAGGGGGGTTGTTTTGTACATCTCAGCACGCCCCGAGGATAAAATCTCAGATCTCTCCAGGCACTTCAAAAAAAAAAGTGTGCCTAAAAAAAAGAAAGAAGAAGAATACAGCAAACAGAAAAATAAACAGAATATTAAAGAGTTGGCCAATGCCCTGACCTAGATAGCCCAGACAAGCCCGCTCTTGTTAGATCTCGGAAGATAAGCAGGGTTGTCTCTTGGATGGGAGACCTCCTTTGAATACCGGAGGTGGAAGGCAGGGGCAGGCTTTATTCAGCCACCTGTCAGAATATCCTCCAGGCCCCCAGTAGGGGGTCAGTCACCAGAGATCACCATGACCTCCAGGTGTGCGCGCGCGCACACACACACACAAGAAAAAAAACAAAAAAAAAGAGAGAGTTGACCAACTCAGTGAATGTATGCTTGAGACATATGTTCTGTGTGCATACAGCAGAATTTTTTCTCTTTTTTTGCCATCAAGTCACTGCTGACCCCTAAGATAGGGTTCCCAAGTCCGAGCGGCGCTGGAAGGGGGGACTCCAGTGCCGCTCCGGGAGTGCGCGTGCCGCAACCACGTCACCCGGAAGTGACTTGACCATGCCGGGCATACTGGGGGCGGGGCCACGACCATCCGAGGAAAAACCATAGAGTTTTCCCTCGGATGACCGTGGCCCCTCCCGCCCTTGGGCTGCCAAGTCCCCCCGGGGGGTAGGGAAACCCCCTTCTCAGAGGCCCATTCCCTGCCGCCGGCGGATCGGGCCCCAGGGGGAACACCACCCCAGCGTGCGCATCACCAGGAAGTGACGTTATGATGCCGGGCACGCTGGGGGCGGGGCCAGTGTTCCCTCTAAGCTGAGTTAGTGTGAGCTAGCTCACAGTTTTTTAGCCTCCAGCTCATACATTTTTGTCTTAGCTCAGGAAGGATGGCTCCAGAGCAAACTAATTTATGCAGTAGCCAAATCGCTCGCTCACAACTTTCATGCCAGGAGCTCACAAAGTAGAATTTTTGCTCACAGGACTCCACAGCTTAGAGGGAACACTGGGCGGGGCCATGACCATCCGAGGGGGAAACTCTATGTTGTGTAAAACAGTTAGATCTGAGTGCAGCGGCGCCTTAGAAACCGAAAAAGGGTTTCATGTATAAGCTCTTGAGAGTCAACGCTCCCTTTGTCAGGATTAAGTCCGATGTCTGATGAAGGGAGCTTTGACTCGCGAGAGCTGACACCCTGAAATTCTTGTTAGCCTCTAAGGTGCTACTGGACGGCACCCAAACTCTGGAACCAATTTAACTGTTCTACTGCAGACCAGTGTTCCCTCTAAGGTGAGTTACTGTGAGCCAGCTCACAGTTTTTTAGCCTCCGGCTCATACATTTTTTTGTCTTAGCTCAGGAAGGAGGGCTCCAGAGCAAACTAATTTATGCGGCGGCCAGATTGCTCGCTCACAACTTTAATGCCAGGAGCTCACAAAGTAGGATTTTTGCTCACAAGACCCCACAGCTTAGAGGGAGCATCGCTGCAGACCAACACGGCCGCCCTCCGAAATGACCTCTGTTGCCAGGATCGTCCAGGGCTGCCACCGGGATGCCTCAGACCTCAGCTCCTCCACTCCGAGAGCACCTGATCCACCCAGCTGCACACGTGCTTGAACAGGCACAGAGTCTTGCCCCGGAGACTTGCCTAGTTCAACCCTCTTGTTTTTTTCTCTTTCTTTCTTCGACACTCACTTCCTTCCACCACCTGATGGGGGGGGGAGAAGGTGGTTCTGCTATACACCCACACATGACCCACTCGATTATTTATATTCCGTTTTAATAACTCCCCCCCCCAGTATATGGAGAGCTATGCATGAAAATCCTAAGAATTTACAATTGACACAGACTTCGTTCTCTGGGCACAGTGCCATTTCGTTCCCACTCAGACAGCCCATCACGGCTCATTCACAAGCCTGTGTTCAAACTGCCACTGATCCAAGTGGATTCTGATAATTGGACAACCCGTCCCGCGCCTGCACAAAAAATATGGGGAACGCCGACATTTATCTTCCCCTTCCATGCAGAGATGGTCCTGTTCCGGCGGCTCACGCACCTGTTGGCTCTTCTGATACTCCTCTATTTTGCATGACAGAAGTGACTTTCCTTTGGTAGACAGAGTCTCCCAAGAGATCTGCAGGGTCATCAGTTGTTTACAAAGCCACATTGCCTGAAGGGGGGGGAAAAGAGGGGGAAGAAAGGAGTAACGAAGGGCTGCATCTTTGCAAAAGAAATAAAATGCATTTCAAGAAAATAAAAAGATGGCAGCATTTTCAGACTCTTCTGGCTGAGTGCAAAACCCGTAACAGTTGGCATAAAGAGAAATCCAAAGTTACCAACTGAAAGCACCATCTATAATACTTTTGAAAGCACAAAAAGAAGAAAAGTTTGAAAATACATGGTCAAAATTTTACAGATGGATTGAAAATATATTAAATGAACTTTGTATACAACCGAAGTAGAAAATATAAAGAACATAATAAGAACCAGGGGTCATTTCCTGCAGGAGTGCACAGGAACAGAGTTCCGGCAGCAAAGAGCCCAGGGGGTGGGCACATGCAACAAGACCCACCCCCTTCTCCCAGCAGCCCTCAGTCAGAGCAAGAAGCAGCCAGGTAAGCTGCGGAGCCCCCCCCCCCGGCCCCCCGGTCCAAAACAGTCCAGTGGCACCATTAAGACCAACTTTTATTCAGGTACAAGCTCTCCCTCCTCTGCGAGGACAGATCTGCACGTTCCCCCCCCCCAATAGCTAGCAATCCAAAACAGTCCAGTGGAGCCTGAGCGGTGGGTGTTGCCTTCTGACACACTTCCGGTGATGTCAGGGGGTATAGCATATGCAAATAAGTTATGCTAATGAGTTATGCTAATGAGCTCCTGCACCTCTTTTTCTACGAAATGACCCCTGATAAGAATGATGATAGTAAAACGTGCAAAACGTTAAAATAACATTATAAGGTGTAGAAACTTATTTGTGTGTACAGAAAATTTTAAGAGATACTTAATGGTAAGATTCTCCTATTTTATGTTTGTGTTGTAGAAATGTTTTGTCTTGGTTAGTGTTTGTTTTGTTTGTTTTATTTGTTGTTGTCATAAAATTAAAAAAACATTCCCCCCAAAAAAAATAATAGGGTGAGAAAACGGCAAACATACTATCAAGTGAATCACAACAGTGTTGATGCTCAAAACAATACAGTACAGCTGTTGCTAAGGTCCAGACTAGGCATTACACGCGACACAAGTCGGAACACAAGGACCCGTCTCCCAACTCACTGTTGCACTAAAGGACTGTGCAGCTTGCCTTCAAATCACTCTGTTGAGTCGTGGAGTGCTGGGAGGGGCTTCCGGCTTCCCTCCCATGTCATTTTTGCCAGCAGAAATGCCCGTGGGGGGAGGTCCTGCTTGCCGCTTTCTTTGACCCCATGGTGGTTCAGACACAACATGAAACCATGGTTTAACTATCATTAGCTGGTGAAACCAGTTCCCGGATGATCATTCGGATCCTGGTTTGCCTCGACAAAGGCTGCTTCTGCTGCCTTTGCTCCCCCCCCCCAAGGCCCATCTGGTATCCTGGCCAGCCCTGCAGTGAGGGATGCACTGGGGAGCAAGCCACATCACACATCATGCAACACAACAGCTAAGGATACCTGTGGTCAGGGCTTTTTTTGCAGAAAAAGCCCAGCGGGAACTCATTAGCATAACAGGCCACACCCAACAGCAGGAACCCATTAGCATATTAAGCCACACCCCATGCCTTCCCTTGGCTTGCCCAGGCGCCCCACAGCTGCAGGGAGCCCGGGCAAGCCCCTCCCCTCCCCTTCCTTCCCCTTGAAGGGAAGAGAAGGCAATTTAAACCGTCTTCCCTTGGCTTGCTCAGGTGTGGGGAACCTGGGCAAGCCGCCCCATTTAAATGCCCCCCCGATTCTTCCAGGGGCCCCCCTGGCCCCCCCGCCTCGGAGTCGCTGGGGGGGTCACTCTCCAGGCCTTCCCTCTGTAGCAAGGCACGCAGAGGTTTTGGCTGTAATGGGCGTGGCCATCTCTGAAGCTAGCCGGAACTCCATTCCTGTGTGTTCCTGCCCCAAAATAGCCCTGCCTGTGGTTAACGAACCATGGCTTCAGATCCAGGTCTGACACACACTAACAAGCCATGGTTAGTAGGGTTGACAATCAGCTTGGAGAAAAAGTGTCCTGCCCCTTTAACAGAGGCTCAGCGGGATTTTTTTTTTATCAGGTGCCGTTATTGACCTCCATGCCATGAAAAGCTTCACCTGCCCTTTCCACACTTTAAGCCTCTATTAAAGGGACAGGCCATTATGTTTCTCCAGGCTTAATATTTAGTGGAATGCCTGGTTGCTCCGGCACTGTAGAGGAAGGGGGTAGAACAGGGGTGTCAAACATGCGCCCCGGGGGCCGGATCAGGCCCCTGGAGGGCTTCTATCAGGCCCGCAGTGGAACTGGCTGTCTTCTGCTTCTTCTTCCAGTTCTGCTGCTGCTGCATCATCGTAGGTTTGCAGCTTACAGATACACACCTGAACAGCATACTCAAGATTGCAACAGCACAG
>NW_015167596.1:323638-330488 GCF_001447785.1 Gekko japonicus | reverse complement strand
ATCGCAGTTACGAGAGAGAGAGAGAGAGAGAGAGAGAGAGAGAGAGAGAGAGAGAGAGAGAGTCCCCCAGCACTTTTAAGAAGACTAACAATGTTTTATTCCAGGTATAAGCTTTTGTGTGCAAGCACACTTCTTCGGGGGGGGGGAGAGCATTGGAGTCCCATGGCACGTGGAGAGATCCCCCTTTCCAGTTCTAACAGATGGGGGCGGGGAGAAACCTAACAGTACAGTTTGAATTCTTTATTAGTGAAAAGGAGCAAGAGTCCAGTAGCACCTTAACGACTAACAAAATTTGTGGCAGGGCATGAGCTTTCATGAGTCACTACTCACTTCTTCAGATATAGCTAGAATGTGAGTTCATCTATCCTTATGTCTTGGAGAGTGAAGTGATTTCAGATGCCAAATGACAATAGCAGGCATTGTACTGAGAGAAGAAACCGAGGTCTCAATTCAGTCCAGAAGAATGCATTATCTTGAGTTTCATTATCAGTTGCAGTTCAGCAGTCTCTCTTTCTAATATCCCTTTGAAATTCCTTTGTAAGAGAACTGCCACTCTTAGGTCAGCAAATGCATGTCCTGGAAGGTTAAAATGTCCCCCCACTGGTTTTTGAATGTTGTGGTTTCTAATAGCAGTAGAAGCAGTAAGAGTCCAGTAGCACCTTAAAGACTAACAAAATTTGTGGTAGGGGATGAGCTTTCGTGAGTCACTGCTCACCTCTTCAGATTTCCTTTTATTCTCAGCATCCTCCTGGATTGAATCCTCCTGTACCAAACTGAGACCTAGGTTTCCTGTCTCATTAGCAATGATGGTATCTCCACACCTACTACCACCTCTGCATATCACACCTAATCCAATCACACCTGCTACTGTCATTCACCTGCTATTGCCATTTGGCATCTGAAATAATCTTTATAAAGTTTATATATACGGTATCTCATGTTACATTTTATGGCACACATGGCCCAGCCCGACAAAGTGACATTTATGTCAGATCTGGCCCTCGTAACAAATGAGTTCGACACCTCTCCTCTTTATCATCTCATCTTACAGGCTCTCCATTAAGAACAAAATTAAACATAACAGTTAAACAAATTTAATTGTATCCACCAGTTTTATTGCTTGTGTCCTTGGATAATGGCAGCGGCCTACACTATTCATCTTGACTGTCCTAGCTCAGGGCAGTAGATCGGGCTGCTGCAGGGACTCTCGACAGAAAGGAGGATGAGAGGGGCACCTGAAACCTGCTTTATTTACAGGATTTATATCCCACCTTTCTGTCCCCACCAGGGCCACCAAGGAGGTTAAGGGACTAGAAAACACATAATAAGAATGCAACTTAAAAACCATGAAAGCCAAAGAAAAACACAACATTCAAGCAATTAAAACCTTGTTAAAACACACACACAGTGCAATAAAACGTACATGCATAAAGACAACAATTAAAACCTTGGGTAGGAAGGAGGGATCACTGAAGGCATACCAAACAAAACAGCCTTCACCCGCTGGTGGAAGATAGCAACAGAAGGGGACAGATGAGTCTCCCTGGGGAGCAAGTTCCAGAGCTTTGGTGCCATGACTGAGAAGGCGCTGTCCTGGGCTGCCACCCACCTAATCTCGGGGGGTTGGGGGCATGTGAAGCAGGGCCTCCAAAGATGGCCCTTGCGGTCATGTAGATTTCATAAGGGAGTAGCCAATCCTCCAGGTATTCTGGTCCCAAACCATGCAGGGCTTTAAAGGTCAACACCAGCACCTTGAACTGTGCCCAGAAACAGACTGAGAGGAAGCAGATATGCCAAGACGGGAGCGATACGGTCCTTATGACCCACTCCAATCAATGTTTTGGCTCTAATGTAAGATGACCATAATGGTTGAGTTAGATTCATTTGAGAGTAGGCAGTCCTTAAGGTATGTTGCTCCCAAGCCACTTGGGGCTTTAAGGGTCAATACCAGCACCTGGAATTGGGTCTGGAAGCCGATTAAGAGCCAGTGTAGGTGGAACAAGACTGAAGTGATACGGTCTTGACAATCCATGCCAGACAGCATTTTCGCTGCAGCATCTTGCACCTCCTGCAGTTCCCAGATAGTCTTCAAGGGCAGCTCCACACAGGGTGCATTAGGGCATATCTAGATGTTACCAGAGCATGTACCACAGTGGCAAGATCTTTCTCACTCAGTAAAGCTTGCTCACTGGCCAAAGCTGGTGGAAAATGTCCGTGGCTACCTCTGCTGAGGGGATGAGCTGAGACATTTGAAGGGCAGAGGTTGAAGCTTTCTGACCTCCTTCCCCACACCTGACATACTGCTGGGCATTTCTCTAGCCTTCAGTAAGGGTCCTTTCATGTCTACATCAGATGAAAGAAACCATTCAACAAACAGTAAACAAAGGTACACTTACAATAGTTGTTTTCCCAGAGGCCGGAGGACCCAGTATGCAGATCTTTGGAACTGTAGATTAAATTTAAAAAACACAAGAATATCAAGACACTGCAGTTCTTAAGAAAGCTTGAGGTATTTCAGATCATCGAATGTGATACTGAGTATGGCAGCTATTTCGTTCCTAATACATCTCTTTCCACTGGTATTTTGATCTTGGTCATATCTCAGCTTGAAAACCTTCAGTTTGGACTAGGGGTCTTGGAGCAGTTGAAAAACAAAACAGAAAAGAATGCCGCCACACAGAGACTGATTTTCATGCAAGACTGAAACTTTAGGATTTTTTTGGGGGGGGGCAATAAACTATTTATTTGGTTGTATATAGGGTGAGGAGCTGTGGTGGCTCAAGTGGTTAAGACGCTGAACTGCAGGCTGTGGAAGGTCAGTAGTTCAGCAGTTCAAGACCCGGGTTGCCGCATGATGGAGTGAGCTCCTGTCTCTAGTTCCAGCTCCTGCCAACCTAGCAGTTCGAAAGCAAGAAATTGCAAGTAGATAAATAGGGACCACTTCGGTGGGAAGGTAACAGCGTTCCGTGCGCCTCGGTGTTTATTAATGCCGGCCACATGGCCACGTAAACGTCTTCGGACAGCGCTGGCTCTTCGGCTTTGAAACGGAGATGAGCACCGCAACCCTAGAGTCGGATTTGACTGGCTTTTGAGCAAGGGAACCTTTACCTTTATATAGGGTGAGCAGATGGCAAACAAGCATGGGACACCTGGGCAGAACTAGTCTGGTGCAGACAGGCAGAATACTGGGTTCAGTCTCCACCTTGGCAGATAGATATCACCTGCACTTATTCCTGACATGGAATGCCCATTTGGCAGCATTCACCAGGCAAACCAAAAACCCATGAGAAATCTTTTGTGTGTTTAGGGGTGTGTGTTTGTGAGCTTGCCTGGAAGTCATGGTGACTTCTGGCAACCCCTACTGGGGGTTTGGACTTTTTCAGAGAGGTGGCTTGATTAGCCGGCCTCTGCGTCCTGCCTCTGGCATTCCACGGGTGGATCTGGACATATAAAAGATGAGTTTGGGTCACATTCAGTGTTCCCCCTAAGTTGAGTTAGTGTGAGCTGGCTCACAGTTTTTTAGCCTCCAGCTGACACATTTTTGTCTCAGCTCAGGAAGGATGGCTCCAGAGCAAAGTAATTGATGCAGCAGTCAAATTGCTCGCTCACAACTTTAATGCCAGTAGCTCACAAAGTAGAATTTTTGCTCACAAGACTCCACGGCTTAGAGCAGTGATGGCGAACCTTTTAGAGACCGAGTGCCCAAACTGCGACCCAAAACCCACTTATTTATCGCAAAGTGCCAACACGGCAATTTAACCTGAATACTGAGGTTTTACTTTAGAAAAAACAACTCATACATTAACTTAAGATGATCCAAACATAGTAAGGAAAGCAATCCCAAATGCTTTCATTTACTTAAAATTATTTGGCAGAGAATTCGACGCTTTAATGATGGTCTGGGCCTGGCTGGGGCGATGGCATGCGTGCCCACAGAGAGGGCTCTGAGTGCCACCTCTGGCACCCGTGCCATAGGTTCACCACCACTGGCTTAGAGGGAGCGTTGGTCACATTTAAGCACCACCAAGACACAAAACCCAAAGCAGGGCTAGGCATATTGGAGCAAATGGGGTTCCTTTTGTCAGTCACTGGGTTCCAGGCAGGGTTGCCATCTCTGGGTTTGGAGGTTTGAGGATAGAGCCTGGGAGGGTGAGCTTTAGGGAGGAGGGGGGACCTCAGTAGGGTATAGTGAAGAGTTGCCAGCCTCCAGGTGGGGCCTGGAGCTCTCCCGCAACTGATCTCCAGCTGACAGAGATCAGCTCCCCTGGAGAAAATGGCTGCTTCGCAGGGTGGACTCTATGGCGCTGCACCATGCT
This sequence comes from Gekko japonicus, assembly GCF_001447785.1. Classification (NCBI taxonomy): domain Eukaryota; kingdom Metazoa; phylum Chordata; class Lepidosauria; order Squamata; family Gekkonidae; genus Gekko; species Gekko japonicus. The sequence continues at coordinate 326,172 of NW_015167596.1, read as the reverse complement.
GAGGCCCCTCCCCTCCCCAAACCCCACCCTCCTCAGGCTCCACCCCCAAAGTCTCCAGGTGTTTTCCAACCCAGACCTGGCAACCCTAATATAGTGCCATACAGTCCACCTTCCAAAGCAGCCATTTTCTCCAGGAGAAGTGGAATAAATGTGTTAAACAAATAATTAATTAATTAATAACCCAGCTATCTATATAGTCTGGGAATCAGTCATGATTCGGGGGGGGGGTCTCCACCCCCCCACACACACCTGGAGTCCGGCAACCCTACTTCTAGGGAAGACAATAACAATTCCGGGCACAGTGGAGAGGAAGGGAATCTACATGTTCCAGCTGTGAAATCACCAGGGGCAGGCTTAGATGAAAAAGCAAAATCCGCCCTGGCCCCACAGATGAAGACGGTGCAGGGTAGGGAAACCGCTGCCGTGCATCTCTGGGGGCCAGCTGCATTGCACCTGGGGGGGGGGGTCCGTGCAGTCTGCAGGGCCCACGTGCCGCCCATCGCCTTGACAGGTATTTCACTCATTAGGAAAGACGAGGCATCCGCTTCTCTTTCCTCTCACGTCTTCTTGACGTGAGACTAGCTACCTCCTGGGCAGAGCTGGAAAGATGAGACGTCCTGCACATTTTCGAGGTTGCTTCTGGAGCAGACGGTAAAACTTTTTCTCAGCCACTAGAGAAAAACAAGTTACTCTGCGTTTTCCGCAACCCTTTTGTCTGCGGCCCTCCTCTCCCCCTGGTCAGCATTAATATCCAATTCTCCCTGCTCTTGTTCTTTCCTCTGTGTGTCTGGTTGTCTGCTACCGACCTCCTTTTGCCTCAGAGCAAGATTAAAGGAACCGGGAATAAAAATAAAAATAAAAAAAGAGGCCCGTGCTCCAGCCTCCTTTCCCCCTTGGCGTGTGTGTCCCCACATCTTCCGTATTACAGGGACGTGGGCTGGTTTTCAATGCGTTATTCCGTCTTGAGCGCCACTGCTGTTTTCATGTTTAAAATATGGGATAAGGCTCACGCCACACTCCATCCGCAGCCCAGCCAGTGTGGATTGTGCAGAAGATGGTTTAATTAAGGGGAGTTTAATTTAAGGGGGAGCAAAACACAAAGGGGACGGGGACAGCAGCCAAAGGCTTGCGAGAAAGCTGCAATTTAGACAGGAGGGCAGCTGAGGGGGGGGGGACAAGCCACCCTCCCCTCTGATGTTTCATGCCACAAGACATGATCGCTTCTCGGGAGCAAGGATACCCTGGGCCCGGGCCTTACAAGCTGGAACTATTGGTATGGCCCAGTACTTCCCAGAGGTCTAAGCACTGGGGCACGAACGTCATGCTTACACCCCAAAGGTTAATGTTTAGACTGTGGGACAGGACCAGCATCAGGAGGACCAGACTTCTGGCAGGGTCCACTGCTGGTGACCCTCCTCCCACTCCCTTATTTGCTAGACCCCACTGCCCAGGGCCACTGGGGAAAAGGCTGCAGGCAGTGGTAAGCAGGGGCAACGAGAGACCTCACAAGCAGGCAGGGGAAGGGGCACACAGCCGGAAGGCAAGAGGGTGGGGGGAAGGGAAGCATGTGGGGGCCTGGTGGGGGCTAGAAGCGGGGAGGGCCCCCGGAGAACTCTCTGCAAGGGTCCCCTCAAAACCTGGAACCGTTGTGGGAGAATTAATTATCTTCAGAAGAGAAGAAGAGGAAGAAGAAGAAGAACTAACATCTGGCCGCTACCACTGTGCTCTGGAAGATCATTGAGCTAAACTGTCTGGTTGTATGGTAATTTCAGCATGCCATCTTATGCATTCAATATATTAGCACTAGCACTTTGTGAGGTTTTGTTTTATTTTATTTTATTGAATTTTAAATTGTTTTTATGTGAATGTATGGTCATCTATAGACCAATTATGTAAGCCGACCTGAGCCCGCTTGCGGGGTAGGGCGGGGTATAAATTTAATAAATAAATAAATAAGAAGAAGAGGAGGAGGAGGACAGAGATTGGATTTATATCCCGCCCTTCACTTTGGATTTATACCCCGCCCTTCACTACCTGAAGGAGTCTCAGAGCAGCTTACAAACTCCTTTCCCTTCCCCTCCCCACAACAGACACCCTGTGAGCAGTGCTCCCTCTAAGATGAGTTAATGTGAGCTAGCACACAGTTCTTTAGCCTCCGGCTCACACATTTTCATCTTAGCTCAGGAAGGATGGCTCCAGAGCAAACAAATTTATACAGCAGCGAAATCGCTCACTCACAACTTTAATGCCAGTAGCTCACAAAGTAGAATTTTTGCTCACAAGACTCCACAGTTTGGAGGGAGCATTGCCTGTGAGGTAGGTGGGGCTGAGAGAGCTCTGACAGAAACTGCTCTTGCCAGAACGATGGCTTGCGGAAGGTCATCCACCAGGTGCAAGTGGAGGAGTGGGGAATCAAACCCGGTGTAACAGGCCAGATTAACCCCCCGGCCAGAGTAACCCCGGGGTTACTCTGGCCTAGCCTAGAATAACCCCGGAGGGGTTATTCTGGCCTAGGCTAGAGTAACCCCAGGTTA
>NW_015167596.1:313930-322074 GCF_001447785.1 Gekko japonicus | reverse complement strand
AGGAGGTCCACCAGTGGGGCCAGGACATTAGAAGCCATCCCACTGTTGACCCCCCCCAAGCACCAAGATGACAGAGCATCACTTGCCCCAGAGTGCCTATCTATACCTTGTGGCTAATAGCCACTGATGGACCTCTGCTCCATATGCTTATCTAATTCCCTTTTGAAGTTGTCCATGCTTGTAGCCGCCACCACTTCCTGTGGCAGTGAATTCCATGTGTTAATCACTCTTTGGGTGAAGAAGTACTTCCTTTTATCCGTTCTAACCCGACCGCTCAGCAATTTCATGGAGTGCCCACGGGTTCTTGTATTGTGAGAAAGGGAGAAAAGTACCTCTTTCTCTACCTGCTCTTTCCCATGCATAATCTTATAAACCTCAATCATGTCACCCCTCAGTCGTCGTTTCTCCAAGCTAAAGAGCCCTAAACACTTTAACCTTTCCTCATAGGGAAAGTGTTCCAACCCTTTTATCATTCTGCCAGGACATTTTCTGGCAACAGCAGAGCTCCTGCTTTTTTCCCAGCGGGGCTTTGGCAGGAGATCCCCCCCCCCCCCCCCCAAGGACTGTGTCCCATGTTCGCTGCGGGTTTTCTTTTTTCCCCTTTGCCGTCAAGACCCAGCCAACTCATGGCAATGGTGACCTCACAGGGGTTTCAAGGCAAGAGACACTAACACAGGTGGTTTCTGCCCTGGCCTGCCTCTGCGTAGCGACCCTGGACTTCACTGGTGGTCTCCCATCCAAGTACTCACCAGGGCCAACCCTACTTAGCATCGAGATCTGACGAGATCGGGCTAGCCTGAGCTATTCAGGTCAGGGCTCGGGTTTTCTACTACAGGTGTAGAAATCATGTTTGCTAGCAGTTAGAATTCAGTATAAAACAAAGCCCTTCCAAAATCATAAACTGCACTACTGCAACTTATATGTTGCCACCTAGGGTAGGAAGGACAGCAAATTTCTTATCCCTGCCACTTTACTTGAAAGACCCTTCCGTGTGTAAACAGAATTCAAGAATCTTCCATTGTGCATCATTTCTCTGTTTCCTTACACTGAACTTGTCCCCTGTTAAAACCGATCTATTTTTCAATGTTATTTTTCTGTCGGTTGCTCGTAAGCAGCATATAATGTAAAAACTGCATGCAAGTCGCATCAAAGAAACAAAGTGGGACAACAAATGGATGGAACCAAGAAAAACTCACAATCAGGGGTCATTTCGTAGAAAAAGAGCTAGGGGGACTCATTAGCATAACTCATTAGCATATGCCACACCCCCTGACATCACCGGACGTGTGTCATAAGGCCACACACCCCGCCCCCAACGGTCCCGGCTGCCGCGGCCTTGCAGCTCCACTGCTGAGACCCATGAGGGGCCCGGCGGTGGACCTGCAAGGCCGGCGGGAGTGCAAGAAAGCCCCACGAAGGCCCTCCCTGGCCCCAGGCAGGCAGGGGTGGGGAGAGGCAGGGAGGAAGCAACTTACCCTCCCTCTTCTCCTGCCTCCTCCTGGCTGAATGAGGGCCGGAAGCGGAGCGGCCGGAAGCAGGGGGCGGGGCTTCGTCATGTGCCCCGCCCCCTGCACCTCACCCGGGGGAACTGCGTTCCCCCACGTTCCCCCCCGAAATGACCTCTGCTCACAATGACAACATAAAAAAAAAAGAAACAGAAAAACAGTATCCCTTTGTCATAAGCTCGCAGCAATGGCATCGCTATCTGGAGCCCTTCTTCAGAACCTCCACCTGCTTCAGAGCTGGAAGAAAGTACAGAGGAAGGCAACCAAGATGATTAAGGGGTTTGGAGCACCTTCCCTATGAGGAAAGGCTGAAGAGTCTGGGACTTTTCAGTTTAGAAAAAGAGACAACTAAGGGGGACATGAGGTTTATTCATGGGGTGCGGTGGAGAGAGCTGACAGAGATAAATTTCTCTCTCTCAAAATGCTGGAACACAAAGGCATCCAGTGAAGCTGATGGGAAGTAGGTTCAGGATGGGCAAAAGGAAATACTACTTTACACAGAGAGTGATTAAAATGTGGGATTCACTGCCGGCGGATGTAGTGAAGGCCACAGGAACGAACAGCTTTAAAGAGGATCAGAGAGATTTATGGAGGATAAGTCTACCCATGGCTACTAGCTATGGCTACTCTCTGACCTGTTGCTGGCCATCCAGAGGAACTGGCTGACCACTGTGTGCTAGACTAGATGGACCACTGGTCTGATCCAGCAGGGCTCTTCTGATGTTCTTACATTCTTATGTTCTTCTGCCTCATGCAGCTTTTCTGAATGTATCTGTGGAAATAATCCGAGTCAAAGATTCTGGCCAGCCGTAACTCCCCCACCACCAAAACCCTCACCGGACCTCGCTACTCAAAAGAGAGCTGAGCTTCTCTGATCTCACCAGATTGGCAGGGGAGGGAAAGGTACTTTTTTCTAATGCTTCCCAACCACTTTAGCAAGGAGCTGGGCAGCTGCAATGTCTAAATCATGCATGAAACCCGAAATTACAAATTCATCTTTACAAAGTTATCCGACTTGGGAGGTTTAAAGAAGCAACTCTGCCGCTTACCGGCTTCCGCCAGTGTGACAGAAAAGGGTACACAATGTCAGGAAAAGAATACTTTGAAAGGAATACATCAAGCTGTTTTTATCGCCTAATTTCGTTCCAAATGTAATGTGATTAAAACCTAAGATTTTTTTTCTTTTTTTTTTTAATCTTAACACCTTGAAACTCCAGCCTGGTAGTGAGGAATTATTTATAAACAGAGCCATCGAAATGTGCTCTGGTGCCAACACTAATCAACTTCTTCAACCCGCTTCAAAGCACAAAAATAAAAAAAAAAGAACCTTTCTATCCACGGATCCTTTTGAGGTTTAAGTAGGAGCACGATTTAAAATTCACAAGGAAACCCCGAGGTACTGAAGCTTTAATACACAGCTTTCTTGGACAAACGTTTGATAAAAAACGAAACGTACCATTATACACACCATATCACGCTTTAATATTGCCCAGGGCTACTGTAAATGCTCACTTTGTACTAAATCTGGTTTTCCTTCTGCTTAGGAGCTGGCAGCAGACGGGGCAAAGCGGAACGCACCAATTTACTCATTTGCACAGCGGTAAGAGTCTTCTGCCGCTCAGCCTTTTAACATATGACATGGGGACATTCCCAGGACAACCTCAAAAGTCCCTGTGACCCCTTCGAGTCAGTACACATATCCCATTATGAAGGCAACAGCCACAACCCGGCACAGAGTTCTGCGTGTACCATTGATTTCAATGAGCTTAAGTGTTGTTGACTCTACTGGACTGGGCCAGGGAACATACCAGCAGTAAAACAGCATGGCCAATTTCTACGAGAGAATTTCTAGAACCCAGTGATGGAGATCATCGAGAAAGCTTGTGGCTGTCTAATGGGGAGCAACAGCCAGCCAACAGATCATAACACAGCCTGATTCTACTTCCATCAGTTCTGTGTACCGTTTCTAAAATTAGCCCCTAGCTCTGTTAATAAGAACTACTGCATTTTTATTTATTTCTGCTCTGTGTCTTCTAAGGGAGACGTACCAGGAACAAATTGGAATATCAGCTTGTTTGTGTATTTCCAAAAAGGAGAGTCTGTGTAGTATAACAGATAGGCTGGGACATGGACTCACGGCATCTTGCATTCGCTCACGGCAGGTTCAAGAGTATGTTTTGAGGGTACCAGGCAGATGGAAGTTCTACGGCATTATCTTCTGGATTGCATTTTTAAAATTAAAATTTTAAGGAGCAGGTTATGGGTCTCTACCCTGCATATAAATATTTCTCTGTGTCTGAAAAGAATGTTACTTTGCGGAGAGGGGGAAAGGTTAAAAGATTACTAATTGTATAGCTAATTTTGCATTATGTCACAGCAAGAGTGAGACCTTGGAGAAAATAAACCAAGAGTAGATGTTATTTTAGTGTTTTAATGTTGTCAAGAATAGACCATTTTATGTTGCAAAAGAGACAGGCAAGAGAACATGTTCAATTAATTTTAATTTAATCTATCAAATTTATATCCTGCTCCCTTTCCCCTGAGTGGGACTTGAGGTAGCTAATAACATATGAAAGAGCAAAAGTCCAGCAGCGCCTTAAAGACTAGCAAAAATTGTTGGCAGGGTGGGGGCTTTCATGAGTCACGGCTCACTTCTTCAAATACAGCAGTGACTCACAAAAGCTCCTTCCCTGCCACAAAATGTGTTAGTCTTTAAAGTGCCGGGCTCTTGCTTTTTCCTACTGCTACAGACAGAGGAACGTGGCTACCCATCCTAATGTATAAAAGAAACCAATGAATCTCTGTGGCTTATAGCTTCTGCAATATCTTGACTGGTCAGCATGAAGCTTACTGGGATAGCCAGGCCCGTGGCTACAGTGGGGCATTTTGGGGCCTGGCCCCCCAACTTCCTGTCAAGGCCCCACAACTTCCATTCAGCCCTCAGCCCCACCCCCCCGGTCAGGTTCCACAGCAACTCACTCTTCACACACGTTTCCTAAGAAGCGTTATGCTTTATTAGTGTAGAAGACTGGTACCATGTCCACAGGATTATTGCTAGGAATAACTAGAAGGCGGGAACATCCCAATACATATAGCTGGGCAAGGCAACTAGCTAAGCAAATGAACTTCGAGCGCATGCGCGGGAAGACTCCCGGCGGGAGATTACATAATGAGTGGGAGAGTCGTAGGGTTTCCTGAGAGCAGAAAAATTCACACCAAATGTGGACCCCAAGCCCTCCCTACTTCACAAGATCAGACAGTCAGACTGATAACGGCGTCCAGTTCCCACGGTCTCCCTGGCATAGGGCTGCCAAGTGGGTGCGGGTGGTGGGTAAACCCCCGCTCCGGAGATCCGATTTCCGCCACCGCGGAATCGGGCCCCGGGGAGAACTCCGCCCCCCGAAGCACAGCGTGGCTGCATCACCAGAGATGACGCAACCATGTCAATCACGTTGGGGGCGTGGCTCCGATCGTCGGAGGGAAAACTCTATGGTTCTCCCTCCGACGATCGGTGTCACGCCTTCAACGTGATCGACGTCGTACGTCACTTCCAGTGACGTGCTGGCGGCGCGCGCGCACACATTGAAGAACGGCTCCCAGAGCCCGGCGAGGCTCTCCCGCCGGTAAGAAGATTTGACTTGGCAACCCTACCCTGGCATGTTTACGGCAAGCTGCTGAGCTGCAAGCAAGCGGGAACAGGGAAGGGTAGACTACACAGAAATGGCAGCTAGCTGACACCCCCCAGCTCTCTGGGCTGCCCAGAGGACTCCCCACCACCTCCCCTTCCCCAAGCACAGCCTGCTTCCCCGTGTAGGCAGGCACGAGTGCAAATGCTGCAAAAGTGAATTTTTTAAAAAAATTATTTTATTTTTTATTTTGTGACGTCAGTGCCCCCTGACTTATATAAAGGCCCCCTGAATGACACAATCCTGGCTACAGACCTGGGGATAGCCCTTCGCTAGCTGCCCTGTCTCTGACTAAATTAACTCACAGGATTACCATGTCGGAAAACTAAGGAAAACCTTTGTATGTACGTTACCTTGGGCTCCTTGTAGGGAAGGCAAAATACACATCAGATAAACAAGTCAACTCTCCGCCCCAACAAACAAGATCTTTTGTGACAGGAACGCGCGACACCTCTCTCATCATCCTTTTTAAACGAGGCAGGCACAGCTGTTTCATACGTGCTCTTAGTTATGCAACCCATGACAACTGGCAGCTGAACAGACCACGGCGAGAAACTCCATGGTGGAGATGACATCAGGGGAAAGCCCTCCGTTTGGGCGTTTGGTCATCAAGAGGACCGCAGTTGTCAAGTGATGGCGCAGGACGTGCCAACTGGCCCACCGTACAGACTGAGAATAACATCTTGCACTCTCTCAGAAGCATTACAAGACCAGTACTCTGTCTCCGGCAGAGGGCAGCCAGGACACGGGAGGGGACTACCTGCAGGCATGGCTCCCATGCCTCACAGTTGTTTGGAGGCTTTTTAACAAGCCCTCTAAGCCAGAGGCCACCACCCTATTTTGTGGCAGTCAATGCCATAAACTAGGTGCTTATGAACAGGTAATGCACCCCCCTCCCATATACCTCTTTTTAAAAATTACATACGAAGAAAGAATTCTAGGTAGCTTGAAAGAGCACTTGGTGAACATTGATTAGTCTTAAATGCAGGTAATAATTTACTGTCCCTGTGATTTCAGCACTGATTACCCTCTTTGAAAGCTTCGTCAAGCCCATGGTTGCGTTCAGCTATGAATCTTCACCACTTCGGTATGGTTTTTTTTCTAAAGGAGTGCTTTAGAACTTATTATTAATTAAAGGGTTTTCTGACTTCACACCTGGGATAGATACAATCCTTTTTCCCCCCCCCCCATCCGCATCTCTGTTTGAAATTTTCTCTGGGGCAAAACCTGTCTTGCAAGAAGAGATCATGAAAATTCATAGCTTTACTGATGACTTTAATAAGGTGAGGCGTCTTTTTTTTCCTCCTTCCAAACAGTCAGCACCTTCCTCGGTGATCAAAAAGTTTGGGCTTTTTAAATCAGCTTTCCAGAGACAACTTCTTTTTTAAATTACTCTTAATTTTTAGTTATGGTTGCTTCCGCATCTGAACAGCAGTTCCACATTAAATGAAACATGTTTGGAGCCTTATTCGCCTCTGGTTTTACAGAGCCTGGGTTAGGGTATTCTGGAGCCATTTCAGCCAAGACTGCCAGAACAGCATGTATCACGGGACCTCCCCAGGCCCCACCCCCAAATATCCAAGGAATTTCCCAACCTGGAGTTGGCAACCCTAGCTAACATGCCAGTTAAACTTGTGCCCTTGCCTGCTTCCCATATGAACTAGGGTTGTCAACCTCCAGGTGGTGGCTGGAGATCTTCTGGAATTACAACTGATCTCTAAACGACAGAGATCAGTTCCCCTGGAGAAAATGACTGTTTTGGAAGACGGAGTCTGGGGATTGTACCTGGGTAGAGTCACTCCTCTCCTGGAACTCCACCCTTCCTAGGTTCCACCCCCAAACCTCCAGGTGTTTCCCAACCTGGAGTTGGCAACCTTGTGAACTATCTGCCAGGCGGTCACCCAGAGCTCGACAGCTAAGCAGGAATTGGAATCCAGGTTCCCTGCTTCCAAACCTAACTGTCTAGCCTGCTACAAAAGGGACAAAAGAACCAACACAAAGGGAAGGATATTAAAGTCCCATTGATTTTAGTACCCCACCTTCCTGAGTTGATATAAATTACCTGCCTACCATTTTTCTTCTCACCTTGACCCAGAGAGTACTCAGTCTTTCTGTGTCATACCTCTGAGGATGCCAGTCACAGCTACTGGTGAAACGTCAGGTCCTACAATGCCAAGACCACGGCCACACAAGCCAGAAAATCTACAACAGCTAATTATTTTAATACTGTTGAAGCACAGCTTTTCCCATGAAATGAGAGAAATGGTTTATTCCTTTCTTAATAGCCATAACTTTGCTCATCTTTAGCTGACTCATGCCCCAGTTTCACAAATAAAAAAACCCACACGGACACTTCTCTGATTTGTATTTTTTTAAAAAAACCTCTCTGAGATCGGAATTACAACCAGGACTGACTCTGTTTGTTTGTGTGTATATGAAAATAAAAATAATAAATTAAAAAACAACAACAACCAGAACTGACTCCTGGACGCCAACTGCAAACGCGCCTCTGTCTCTCTTTTTTTTTTTTGCGCCCACTTAGCTTCAAATCAACATATCACTTGATCCCCGAACCTAAAACGTAGAAAAGCTCGCCTATCTCTAGTTACAGGGATTCTATTGATGTCGCAACAGAACTTCCATAATGGTTTACTCTGGGTTTTTAAAGAAACATCAAAGCAACACGACACCAGCCTTCTCCTGACAGCTCACGCAGAACAAAAAAATTAGCGTACCGTTGTGCATAGCCAAATCTAATCCGCCTAAGGGTGAACGGTTTGTAAATCAAATAATTTTGATTGAGAGTACACGGCTTTCCGTTATGGCAGGAACGCGGGCTGCCTGCTTGATTCATCAGCTTTTGCCACACACACAGACACACAGACACACGGAGATAAAGCAGGCTTACCATGCCTTTGGCTGGAGACCCCACCGAGCTGAGGAACTCTTCAGC
>NW_015167596.1:306135-313874 GCF_001447785.1 Gekko japonicus | reverse complement strand
AGCAGGAGCAAGTCGGTGACTAATTCCCCCCCCCCAAGACAGACAAATGCCACTACCCCAGATGGAATGAGAAAGACAAACTTACACCTGACAAAAGGGGTAAGTTAGAAAGCTTAAGGACAACAGGAAGTATCTGCAGTTGCCAGCTCCAGGCTGGGAAACTCCTGGAGATTTGGGGGTGGAGCCTGGAAAGGTCAGGGTTTGAGAAGGGGAGGAACCTCAGCTAGGTATAACGCCACAGAATCCACCCTCCACAGCAGTTGTTTTCTCCAGGGGAACTGCAGTCTGTGGAAGAGTTGCAATTCCAGGAGATCTCCAGGCCTCACCTGGAGTTTGGCAATCCTACCAAAGGGGCAGCTAGTGGGCCGAAACGGACCCCGTTGGCTGCCCGGGGCACAGGCAGAGTTGGAGAGTAGATGAAGAAAGAGTGACGGATATTAACAATGACAAAGCATCCCTAGCAAGGACTGACCATTTCACAGGCTGCTGTCACCCCGCTCGGCATGCGACCCACACAAAGCTCGGTCCCGTTTCGCACTTGCATCCCTATCCCTTCTCACCACCTCTTCTCCTTAGGGTTACCAAGGCTGGATATCTCCCGGAATCACAGCTGATCTCCAGACCACACAGATGGCTTGTTTGTTTCTTTGCTTAAAAACATTTCTTCCACTTCTCCTGGGGGAAATGGCTGCTTTGGAAGGTGGACTGTTTGGCATTCTACCCCCCTGAGGTCCCCCTTAAACTAAAGCTCCCTTGGTTAAATTATTCTCCGCGCAATCCACACCGGCTAGGCTGCGTAGTGAGTGTGCCAAGAGCCTTGTCCCATAATTTAAACAGTAAAAAGGCAATGGCGCTATATATTATTATATCCAACCGGCGCTCCCTAAACCCTGCCCTCCCAGGCTCCTCCCCTGTTGTGTCTGCGGACTGCCACCAGGGGTCTGCGTCCTCAGTCCCCAGCTTGGTCCCTAGCCCAAAAGGGGTCAAGGATCCTAGGCCACCTTTAGTCCTCCAATAGGACCTTTGGCGGGAGATTCAAACCCTCCAATAGGACTGTGGGTGTGTCTGGGGTGGGTGCAGGGGTCATTTTGTAGAAAAAGAGGTGCAGGAGCTCATTAGCATAACTTATTAGCATAACTTATTTGCATATGCCACACACACCCTGACATCACCGGAAGTGTGTCAGAAGGCAACACCCAGCGCTCAGGCTCCACTGGACTGTTTTGGATTGCTAGCTATTGGGGGGGGGGGATGGGCAAGTCTGTCCCCCCCTCTTGTACCTAAATAAAACCTGGTCTTAAAGGTGCCACTGGACTTTTTTGGATTGCTAGCTATGGGGGGGGGAACGTTCAGTTCTTTCCTTCCAGAGGACGGGGGGGGAACGTTCAGTTCTGTCCTCACAGAGGAGGGAGAGCTTGTACCTGAATAAAACCTGGTCTTAAAGGTGCCACTGGACTGTTTTGGATTGCTAGCTATGGGGGGGGGGACGTGCAGATCTGCCCTCACAGAGGAGGGAGAGCTTGTACCTGAAGGCGGGCCGGGTGGGGGGGCTCTGCAACACCTGGCTGCTTCTTGCTCCTTGTGGCCTGACTGAGGGCTGATGGGAGCAGGGGGTGGGGCTTGTTGCATTTGCCCGCCCCCTGGGCTCCTTACTGCCGGAGCTTCACTCCTGTGCAAGAAATGACCCCCGGGTGGGTGTATATAGTTGGCCCTTGCTGGGCCGTTTGTGTCTCTTGTGTGTGTACTGCAATAAATGTGACTTGTTCAGCATGTCATAGTCTGCCTCTCCATGCATAGAACCCAGTACTTTTCATCCCCCAAATCTCCAGCTATCTCCAAACCCAGAGTTGGTAATCCCACTTTCTCTTTCACACAATCTCCCTGCCTTTCAGATGGTTGGCCCAGAGTGAGGGAAGGAGGAGAAAGGCAGGTTTGTGGTCTGCAGCTCGTAGGCTCAGAACAGTCCCCACAGACCACCATTCGCCTTTCTCTTTACTTACCATCAGCATTGTCTAACTCCAGCAGTTCTATCAAGAAAGCTATGGGCTCTTTCGGCCTGTGGATCAGCAACCCTTCTAGCATGGCCTAGGAATAAATAAAAGAACAAAGCTGACTCAGAAGGAAACTGAATTGAAAACATGGCAACCTTTCTGCACCCTCACCAACCAGAGAAAGGACAGCCAGGAATATCAAGAGAACCCGTATAGCTGAAGAGCAACAGGTTGACTGTAACGAGCAAGGGCCTCGCGAAACATTAAAAGACTAACAGAATGCATTTTAGCATAGACTGCGAGCTCTTCGCACAAGAAAGCCAACGTTAGAAGAGTCAGATCTGAATCCAGTAGCACCTTAGAGACTAACAAGAACTTCAGGGTGTAAAGCTTTCAAGAGTCAGAGCTCCCTTCATCAGATACAAGCTGGAATGGAGGTCTCTTATCTGACAAAAAGAGATTCTCCTCTGGAAAGCTTACACTCTCAAAATCTTGCTGGTCTCTAAGATGCTAGGTAAAGGTAAAGGTTTCCCTTGCTCGAAAGCCAGTCAAATCTGACTCTAGGGGGCGGTGCTCAGGGAAATCTGCACAGCCAATTGCCCCACTTCAAAGAAGATGCTGTAAAGTCGCCTCCATGCTTGAGAGGAGACAGAGGGCAGGTCACAATTGTACAAGCATTCTACAATTAAGGATACATCAGTCTCCCAATTCTGACACATGTCCTTCCCTGGTTTTGCCTCAGTATTGAGCCCAAACAAATGGTTACCCTATAATCTAAGCTTATTATTCCTGTTTGATCCTTGTATCTGTTAAACATCTTCACTATGCTGTATGATAATTTACAGCTCACCTTCTACCTATATGTATGGACTGGTAATTTCCAATTTTGTTTCTGACTTTACTCTAATGGCCCTTCTTGGCAACTAAACCCCACCTTCTCTCTTTCTATATGTAATGGTTGAGGAAACTGTGTTTCACTGTATCTGAAGAAGTGGACCTGTACATGAAAGCTTACACCCTGAATAAAACTTTGTTGGTTTTAATGGTGCCATTGGACTCAAACTTTGTTCATATGTCAAACCAGACCTTCTGTTCATTGTGGCTATGGTAAAAGGTAAAGGTTCCCTTGCTCAAAAGCCAGTCGAATCCGACTCTAGGGTTACGATGCTCATCTCCGTTTCAAAGCCGAAGAGCCAGCGCTGTCCGAAGACATTTCCGTGGTCATGTGGCCGGCATGACTAAACACCAAGGCACACAGGAACGCTGTTACCTTCCCACTGAAGTGGTACCTATTTATCTGCTTGCAATTTCTTGCTTTTGAACTGCTAGGTTGGCAGGAGCTGGTACTAGAGACGGGAGCTCACTCCGTCACGCGGCACACTCGGGTCTTGAACTGCTGAACTACCGACCTTCCACAGCCTGCAGTTCAGCGTCTTAACCACTTGAGCCACCGCAGCTTAACCAGATGGTAGGTCTATACCACCAGCACCACCTTCATCTTAGAGAGATACCACACTGGACAACTCTTAGAACTGATTATCCATCAGATCTTCTACTTCTCACCCAGCTATTCCAGGAGCTGCAGGATTTGCCTGCAGCTGCACCCAACCACCACGAGAGGCCACTGTGGTCCTTGCCAAATTTGCATTTAAGTGGGTTAAGGCACCACTGGGCAGCCGTGTTGGTCTGAAGCAACAGAACAAACTCAGAGTCCAGCGGCACCTTTAAGACCAACAAAGTTTTATTCAAGATGTGAGTTTTCGTGTGCACGCACACTTCTTCAGATACATTGAAATGGAATTACAGATCACAGTTGTATATACAGGTGGCTCGTTAAATTATCATGCAAAATAGTGAAAACATTTTTAACAGATCAAAAGAATGACAAGGGGGGGAAACAACACAGCTAATAAATATGTTAGAACTGTAGACTGATGTGTCCTATTGCATTTAAGTGCTCTGTGGTCATCCTGCAGCCCTCCTCACTCAAAAGGAGCTGCTCAGAGAAGAGGCAGGAATGGTTAAACAACTAGACAAATTATTTCCTCACCTTTAAGGTGGCTTTTTTCTGGTTGTCTGACACCCCCTCAAGTTAATGATGCTTAGCTGCTCATCTCATCCAAACAAGATGAAGATTCGGGCTTGAAATCAAAAGCTTCTGTTTTAGGTGTGAGAAAAACACTCACCAGATTTGCAATGAAATCAGAACTACCAGGTGTCAGCCCATGAATCTCGCTTGCACTCTTAAAAGGTCTGAAACAGCCCAAGGAGAATCCTGCTCCCACCCTCCCACCTCTCAATTCAATTCATTTCCAGTTCATTCAGAGGAAACCATACTGAGCTAAAATCACTAGATGCTTTATTTATACAGTTTTATGTATATGAAATCCTGCTTGTTGCAACACACCAGGCAGGTAGATTAATGGGGGGAGGGGGCAGAATCACCAGCTACAGACTGCTTCAGCCTTTCAAAAGGGCGGTTTTCCTGGTTTAGTGACTGCAGGGAAAGGGACTCAGCTTTCCTCCTCAGGCTCATTGAAGCTACTGGCTCTGAAGATGTCTTCCTGATGTGCTGAAAGGTCACTTGGACCACACATATTTCATGTCCGTGCGTGTGCGGAGTTTTTGATCGATGACTATTTGTCTGAAGTTTTCTGAGCTTTCAAAACACCAGCAGATTATATACTAAGGCACATATCCTTAAATGCCTTTAAAGTCTAGTTTACTTTTCTTAAATGAGTTTGTAGATTAGGCTCACTGCTTGAGTAAATGTTTTATTAAAGACCCAGAGAAGTTCAAGCTTGAGGATGGATGATTTAATGTAGGGTATACCCATTATTTCTTTAGCCCCCTCTCAACAAGTCCTCTGACACTTCACATGAAGACCATATTTACTCAAAAGGAAGGCAACCCTGAATTTAAGACGACCAACTTTTATGCAAATAGAACAACGTTTGAGGCCAGCAGCACCTTTTAAGGCCAACAAAGGCCCCAGTCACACGGGCCGGATATCGCGGGGGGGGGGGGGGGGGGGGGGGAATTGTTGGCACAGTTTGATCTGCGATTACGCGATCAGACGCGCCATCGGCACACCACCTTCCCTCGGCACCAGTGGGTAAACGAGGGACCGGAGGGAAATGCCGCGTGCCGGCGCAATCACACCACGGGCGTCTGGAGGCAGCCCATGGCAAATGTTTACTAGTACCTTGGAGGTACTAGTTTTTTAAGGCGCATTGTCGGTGGTAAGCCATGGGTGCGCTCCACTTCCCAGATGTTGGGGTGTGATCGCACCCGGATAATCTGCCCACCATCCGTGCCTCTCCCACGGCAACTCTGCTGTGTGACCGGGGCCCAAAGTTTAATTCTGGGTGTAAGCTTTTGTGAGCATGCACACTTCGTCCGATACATGCAAATGTTAGACAAGCTCCACTTTTTTGATGGCATACCTTGGAAAACAACTTGCCTTGCAGTGCCATAAATACTGTAAATCAGCACATGCAAAGCAAAAACCCCTTGGCTTAGTGGCAGCACTAACTCCCTCCAGAACTTAACAACTGCTTAGGTCTGTACTCTACGATCACAGACAGTGGGAAGGCCAAATCGGTTGCATTTGGATGATATTACTTCCTTGTAGTGGTGATTCCAGGCCGTTGTAAGCAATGCAACATAATCTTCCATCTAACCCCTACTTCTTTTTGGTTGGCTTAAAGTGCCACCAAGCACAGCTGATTTCTGTGGCACCCCCATAAAGTTTTCAAGGCAAGAGATATTCAGAGGTGGTTTGCCGTTGTCTGCCTCTGCGTAGAGAGGCAATGGACTAGGTCTCTCCCATCCAGGTACTAATCAAGGCTGGCCCTGCTTCGCTTTCCAGACCTTTCCAGGTCAGGCGGAAACTACCATCTCCCCAGCAGTGTTCCCTCTAAGCTGAGTAAGTGTGAGCCAGCTCACAGTTTTCTAGCCTCCGGCTCATACATTTTTGTCTTAGCTCAGGAAGGAGGGCTCCAGAGCAAACTGATTTATGCAGCGGCCAAATCGCTCACTCACAACTTTACTGCCAGTAGCTCACAAAGTAGATTTTTTGCCACAGCTTAGAGGCAGCATTGCTCCCCAATCTTTTCTGCTCTAAACTCCAAGCACAGCCAGATAACTCAGGGACTCCTAGAAAGAATGGCCTTTCCCAAGAGCATGCTGGGGACTGTAGTCTTCTTCCAGGTCCGCCCGCACCGCGTTGGATTCTGGGAGTTCTTAACACAGAGACCCCTTCCCCCCTCCCCGTTCCAAGAACTTCTTCCATGAACTCTACCAAGCGGTGCCAGTTTATTTCCTTGGGCTTGACTGGGTCTCCCGTGCCCGCCTTCTCCTCACCTGCATTATTTGGAAAAGGCGGTGCTTTTCCGCGTAAAGCCCCATCTGGGGAGGGATACAGAGCGGTCTCCTAGTGGCGTCCATGGCGCCCTTAGCAACGGCTCGTCGGTAAGGGTTGCGTCATCAGCATGAGACAGAAATCTGCCTCGTCCTCATTGGCCACTCCCCTTTATCCAGGCATTTGATGCTAGTGACCGACACAGCGGCCTCGCAGACGTCATTAAATAGCGACAAATCTGTCGCCCTTGCTGAAGATGCTTGTGGGGTTCTTGCCATACGAGTAGTTTAATACCTTTTATTAGGATCTTACCATTTTCTGGAGAGCGTAAAAACTTGCGCTTTAAGAATGATAATAGTTTTTTAATAGTTTTTTTAAACTGTAAGAGGTTATTTCCATGAAAATAAAAAATTCTTTTACCAAAAAAAACTTGCACGCTGTCCAGTTTTATTTGGGTTGGTCCTAAGAAGAGGTATTTTTCATGGCTTTTGCATTTTGCTCAGCCTCAGGAGGACCACACAGCTGCCTGCACCTTCAAAGCGAAAATGGGTGATAGTTTCTTCCGTCTTTGGTGACAGCAATGGGGTGGTGACATCCTGCATTGTCTTCCTTAACTCACGAACAATACAAGTGACATTTCAGCTCCCCTGACTCACAATTCCGTACCCAAGACCTCAACCTGTTTAGTCTTGGTGCTGCTTCCTCCTCTGAGGTTCCTGGTTCAGGGGCACTACTGCGTCTTAAACAAATACAAAAGGGGTGTGAGGTGGATGAAATATGCAATAATGGGGGAAAGCTTTTCCTCTGGAATTTTCTCCTGGCGTACAAGCACCTGCCAGGGAAAAAGAAATGGAAGCTCACCAGTAGTTCTCCTCCCAAGAAAACACACACTCAAAATGAGGGAAGCTTCATGGTTATAATTTTAAAAACAAAGGTTTTTAAGTATAACCTAAACGTACTGGGCTTTCATCCATCTTGCGCCAATTACTCAAAGCTGAAGGCTTATCCAGGATCAAGCAAGGTAGTTGGGGGGGATTTTTGTGTATGAAAGATCTCCAGTGCTTGCGAATAATATCTAAAGAGGATTTCATGGAACGGGTGAAGGAGAAAGACCTTTCTCTGCCTGAAGCCAGTACAGGACCAAGTTAGTTTCATTTATTCATAGTTTTAACTAGAACAAAGTTTGAGTCCAGTAGCAACTTTAAGACCAACAAAGTTTAATTCTGGGTATAAGCTTTCAAAAGACATTGTTGGTCTTAAAGGTGCCACTGGACGCAAACTTTCTATTCCTTCAGACCAACACAGCTACCCACCTGAATCTATAGTTTTAAGTAGTTACACACACAGTTTTTGCTGTTTCATTCACTTCCTTGAGTTTGCAGAAA
>NW_015167596.1:298036-306000 GCF_001447785.1 Gekko japonicus | reverse complement strand
AGGGAACACTGCTACCCACCTGAATCTATAGTTTTAACTAGTTACACACACAGTTTTTGCGGTTTCATTCACTTCCTTGAGTTTGCAGAAATAAGACTTATTTACTTTCTTTATACCCTGCCTTTCTCCTCAATGGGGTCTCAAAGCGGCTTACACCTTCCTCCTTTCCTCCATTTTATCCTCACAACAATCCTGTAAAGTAGGTTAGGCTCAGACTGTGTGACAGGCCCAAGGTCACCCAGCAAGCTTCCATGGCAGAGTGGGGTTTTGAACCAGGGTTTCCCAGAGCCTAGTCAGAAACTTTAACCACTACACCAGGGGTGTTGAACTCATTTGTTATGAGAGCCAGATCTGACATAAATGAGACCTTGTTGGGCCGGGCCATGTGTGTCATAAAATGTAATGATAGGTAACGGCGATATAAACTTTAATAAAGGACACAGACACAAAGATTTTTTAAAATTAAAATAAAAACATGCTTAAAACATTAGCTCTGTAAGCTGCAAACCTACTTTTGATTTATTGACATTCACCACAGAAATCTCATGCTCAGAGTTCTGAGTCTAGGACCCAGGTTAAAACATGAAATGGCTGAGTGATTAAGAGAGTCTGGCAAAGCAAGCTATGATGCAGCAGCAGCAGAACTGGAAGCAGGAGATGGCCAGTTCCACTGCGGGTCTGAGGGAAGCCCTCCGGGGACCTAATCTGGCCCCCGGGGCGCATGTTTGACACCTCTGCACTACACCATACCAGCTGTCCATGGCATATAAACATTTTAAATAAATATTTTAAATAAATAAGTAAATCTGCAGACTGCTAAAGAATAGCTATATAAATGTTTAGAGGTTACTGTTTTTTTCCAGCTGAGGTTTTGGGCTTTCAGCAGTTGTGTGGCAGGCACAAATGAAACTGATGAAGATTTCCCTGTCACTGCATCTTTTTGCTAGCAGTGTAGTTCCTTTCCCCCTCACTCCCATCCCAAACACATCTCATCTAGCCACCTGGCAAGCAGCAGGGAATCTCTATCACGAACAGCTCTCTGATTCTGTAGTGTTGTATATCGGTTTCCTAGGGTTGCCAGGTCCTGACCAAAGGCACCTTTAAGATCAACAAACTTTAATCCTTCCTGAGTGTAAACTTTTGTGTGCATGGACACTTCTCCAGAGGTATGTGAAAAAGTGTGCATGCACACAAAAGCTTCTTTTTGTTGTTCAGTCGCACAGTCGAGTCCGACTCTTTGAGACCCTATGGACCAGCTCCCGCCAGGCCCTCCTGTCTTCTGCCGTCCTCTGACGTTTGCTCAATTTCATTGCATCTATGACACTGTCTAACCATCCCATCCTTTGCCGTCCCCTTCTTCTTTGACCCTCAATCTTTCCCAGCATCAGGGTCTTCTCCAGTGAGTGCTCCCTTCTCATTTGGTGGCCAAAGTATTTGAGCTTCAGTTTCATTATCTGGCCTTCCAGGGAACAGTCAGGGTTGATTTCTTTGAGGATTGACTGATTTGTTCTTCTTGCAGTCCAAGGGACTCTCAAGAGTCTCCTCCAGCACCATAGTTCAAAAGAATCTATTCTTCGGCGCTCGGCCTTCCTTATAGTCCAACTCTCACAGCCATACATGACTACTGGGAATACCATTGCTTTGACCATGCGGACTTTTGTTGGCAGGGTGATGTCTCTACTTTTTATCATGCTGTTTAGGTTCGCCATCACTTTCCTCCCAAGGAAATCTTTTAATTTCATGGCTGCTGTCACAGTCTGCGGTGATCTGGGATCCCAGGAACGTGAAGTCTGTCACTACTTCCACGACTTCCCCTTCTATTTGCCAAGGAGTGATGGGGCCGGATGCCATGATCTTAGTTTTTTTGATGTTGAGCTTCAAGCCCACTTTTGCGCTCTCCTCTTTTACCCTGAGCAAGAGGCTCTTTAGGTCCTCTTCACTTTCTGCCATTAGAGTGGTATCGTCTGCATATCTGAGGTTGTTGATCTTTTCCCCAGCAATCTTAATTCCCGCTTGTGATTCATCCAGGCCAGCATTTCGCATGATGTACTCTGCATATATATTAAATAAGCAAGGCGACAATATACATCCTTGTCGTACTCCTTTTCCTATGCTAAACCAATCAGTTGTTCCATATCCGGTTCTAACTGTCGCTTCTTGGCCCTTATACAGGTTTCCCCCCCCCCCCCCCCGTGCAGAGTCTTAGAGCTGTCATCCTTCAGAATCTCTAGAAGCGAAATCTCAGAGCTGGATGCGTCTTCCTCGATCGTGCGTGCACGTACATGAGTGCTAACGCCCCATGTCGTGGGCAGCCTGTCATTTCGCATACTACAGCTGCTGAGTTATATTTGGATTGTTTTGAATCTATTTTAGGAGAATTTTATGGTTTTTCTTCCCCCCTCAAGTATGTTTTTAAACCGGCAAGTAAACCCCTTTCTGGCAGGTGGTTACCGAGTAAATGAATATAGCAGAACTGCAGGAAGAGTGGAGCCGTTTGAAATGTGTAGCAGTGTCTGAATGAGGAGGCCTTAAGCAGCAATCTTTGGCATTAGGTACAGTGGGGTGTAGTGTGAGAGCGCCGGACAAGGAGCCAGGGGAGCCAGGTTTGAATCCCCACTCTGACGTGGACGTGTGGTAGTCGATGTGGGGCCACTTGCATTCTCAAGCGAATCCAACTCACAGAGCTGTTGTGAGGATAAAATGGAGGAGGAGAGAAGGCTGTAAGTCACTTTAGGTCCCCATCAATACTCCCTCTACGCTGTGGAGTCTTGCGAGCAAAAAATCTACTTTGTGAGCTACTGGCATTAAAGTTGTGAGCAAGCGATGTGGCTGCTGCATAAATTCATCTGCTCTGGAGCCATCCTTTCTGAGCGAAGACAAAAATGTGTGAGCCGGAGGCTAACAAACTGTGCGCCAGTGCTCACTCATCTTAGAGGGAACACTGGTCCCCATTGGTGACAAAGAACTGATTTAAATCCAATTTTCCTTCTCCTTTTCCTTCTCCTCCTCCATCTCCATCTCCTCCATCTCCATCTCCATCTCCTCCTCCATCTCCTCCTCCTCCTCCTTCTTCTTCTGTGAAGGTGCCCTACATACAGCATAGTTGCAGGCAGCTAAGTACCATCGGACCACCTGTTTCAAATTCTTGGCCATTAGAAGAGAAGAATTAGATGGCCATGGGCACGGGTGCCTGTGTAAAAAAATGGTTTGGGGCATCTATTTGCCCTACATACAGCATAGTTGCAGGCAGCTAAGTACCATCGGACCACCTGTTTCAAATTCTTGGCCATTAGAAGAGAAGAATTAGATGGCCATGGGCACGGGTGCCTGTGTAAAAAGATGGTTTGGGGCATCTATTTGGGCAAAACGGGTTCAAATCTGCACTCGGGCGGCGGGCTCATTAGCTCACCTTTGGCAAGTCATGTCCTCTAGGGATGGGGTTGCCAGCTCCAGGTTGGGAGATCCCTGGAGTTTTGGGTTGGGATCGGGTTGCCAGCTCCAGGTTGGCCAATTCTTGGAGAACTGGGGAGGAGAGGGACTTCAGCAGGGTATAAAGCTTCCAAAGCAGCCGTTCTCTCCATGGGAACTCTCTCTGTTACCTGGAGATCAGTTGGAATCCCAGGTGATCTCCAGCCACCACCTGGAGGTTGGGAACCCTATGACTGGGGGATAAAAGGACGGGCAGGAGAAAAATTAGACAGCTGCTTTCTGAATCCGGCCCGGGGCTAGCCAGCATCTAACAACAGCCAGCCAACGTGGCTCTCTGAACCCCTCACGTAGGCCAAAGCCATGCCTGGTAGTTCAGACAGCTACCATCATTTCATCAATTAATGGGTTGGCCTAGTCCATTAAAAGCATTTCGGATCACTGACATGACTCCCCACAATTAATAGGTCTACATATTTTAAGTGTTTTTTCCTAATTATACATATTTTAAAAAGTAGCTGTCAGGCACCACATCACAGTCTGACAAAGGACAATTTATATCCTACAAGATAATGATTCAGCCCTACCCCACCTTCTGGAGTAGATATAAATTACCTGCCTACCATTTTTCTTCTCACCTTGACACAGAGTACTCCATCTTTCTGTGTTATACCTCTGAGGATGCCAGTCACAGCTACTGGCGAAACATCAGGTCCTACAATGCCAAGACCACGGCCACACAACCCGGAAAATCTACAGCAACTGACTATTTATTTATTTATTTATTTCGTTAGACTTATATCCCACCCTCCCCACATTGTAGACTCAGGGCAGGTTCCAAATGTATAGATCTGCAACTAGTGCAGATTTGCAATAAAAATATATATTTCAAAAACAAGGACCACTTCACATCACCTGTTACAAGGAGAGAAATTCCTGGTACCGGACAAATCTATGAAGAGAGGTACAATCAGGGGTCATTTCCTGCAGGAGCGCACAGGAGCGGAGCTCTGGCAGTAAAGAGCCCAGGGGGCGGGCACATGCAACAAGCCCCACCCCCTGCTCCCAGCAGCCCTCAGTCAGAGGAAGAAGCAGCCAGATAAGCTGCGGAGGCCCCCCCCCAGCCCAAAACAGTCCAGTGGCACCTTTAAGACCAAGCTTTATTCAGGTACAAGCTCTCCCTCCTCTGCGAGGGACAGATCTGCACATCCCCCCCTCAATAGCTAGCAATCCAAAACAGTCCAGTGGAGCCTGAGCGGTGGGTGTTGCCTTCTGACACACCTCTGGTGATGTCAGGGGGTGTGGCATATGCAAATAAGTTATGCTAATGAGTTATGCTAATGAGCTCCTGCACCTCTTTTTCTACGAAATGACCCCTGGTACAATAATTTATTTTGCTGTGGTGTCCTGCCCCCATCTACCGGTAGCACATAAAACAGTTCTATGTAGGTGGCCACAACATACACAGGGATATTAGCACCTCTTTTTCTACGAAATGACCTTTGGTACAATAATTTATTTTACTGTGGTGTCCTCCCCCCATCTACCTGTAGCACACAAAACACTTCTATGTAGGTGGCCACAACATACACACACGGCGATATTGCATCCATTTCAGGGAGCCGTCATGTGTGAAGATTTCCCCCCTGACTAGAATGGCTCGACCCTTGCTTCCCCAGGGTGTCCAGCCCTTTTTACCTGGTGTTAAATGGTGGCCTTTGACATGTGACCAGATAGAGCCACATTGACGACTGACTCCTTGTTTGTGGCACTCTGTGCTCCATTCCGTCCACCAGAGAAACAGTTTCTTCCCCAGCACTGGAGCCCAGGCAGTAGCAGGTGAAAGCTAGGATTGCTGGCTTTCCAGAAAACAGACGGCCTGGCCTGCTTCTTTGCCGTTAGGCGCTTTTGCACACAGTGAATAATGCACTTCCAACCCACTTTCAGTGCACTTTACAACTGTATTTTACTGAGTGAAAAACCAAAACCCACTTGCAAGCCATCGCTAAAATGCACTGAATGCGCCACTTGTCACAGCCGCTTGTTCTTTAGAAACCAGCGGGTGAAGCTCTCTGTGGCTCACTTCTTCGGCTTGTCTGCCAATTAAGCTTCTGTTCCAAGCACAGGAGCAGGAGCTGTTAAGAAGCTGGCAACCGTGGCTCTGGCCAAACCTGTTCAAAAACTGCCATGTCCAGAGAACCCTGCCCATCCCAGTGCTGTGTGTCCCATCTATCTGTGCCAGAGTTGTGCTCAAAGCCACAGCCAGCCGTCTCGGATAAGTCTCCCAGCTGGCCACCAGCGAGCGAAGGTTAACAGCCGCCCCAAGGCCTCCTCAGTGTACCACCCATCAAACTAGTCCTCGTTTAAGGGGAGGGGGGACATCTTAAGCCGCTGGGGCCACTGTTTTTATGCCAGCCGAGAGAAGACGTCCCTCCCTCAGGTCTTTTCTCGGCGTCACCGTTGATGCATGGCTACATTATGTTTACAATAGACCCACTAAGGTTTATGGTGTCTGATAGTCTGTGTTCCCTTCAGAGTTGTCTACCTGTTTCTGCAGCATCATTACAACCGCATTGACTTACTGCCTGGGGCTCTGGGACCGCACAGCCGGAACGTGATATATCTTCCTCTCTTTTTCACTCGCTCTGCCTTTTAATTTTTTATTTTATTTTTGCAACTTTGGCCCTCAGTGGTAGCCGGCTAAAGAAAGAAAGTCACACTTCCTAGTGGGAGACAGCAGAAGCGCAGATAATTAAACCGCGGGAGCCAGAAATCAGGGACGTACTCAGTTAAGATAAGCTTCCCAGATGGGTGAAGGAAAGCAGATAAAATGGGTTTAGACAAATGGCATTTGTTTGTTACACTCTCAGATAGAGAAAGAATACAGGAAAATGTTTCTCCCTGTACAGGAAAGTCGGTCCCAAGCAGTCCATCACATCCTTGTGTGACCAAAAGACAGGTGCCAGGATGGGACTGTGCATGTAAGAGTGGGCTCAATTCCCCGGGGGAGTGGGGACGGACCTCCAGTTACAGAAAACCAGCCTGTGGTTTTCTACTGCTACAGATAGACTAACAGGGCTGCCCGTCTTGATCTAATACCAAGAAACTCAAGAGAGTCTGATGTAAACCGAGAGTCTAGTGCAGGGGTCATTTCGTAGAAAAAGAGGTGCAGGAGCTCATTAGCATAACTTATTAGCATAATTTATTTGCATATGCCACACCCCCTGACATCACTGGAAATGTGTCAGAAGGCAACACCCACCGCTCAGACTCCACTATTGCTAACTATTGGATTGCTAGCTATTGGGGGGGGGCTTGTAGATCTGTCCTCACAGAGGAAGGAGAGCTTGTACCTGAATAAAACCGGGTCTTAAAGGTGCCACTGGACTGTTTTGGATGGGGGGCGGGCGGGGGGAGCTCTTCAATTTACCTGACTGCTTCTTGCTCTGACTGAGGGCTGCTGAGAGCAGGGGGTGGGGCTTGTTGCATGTGCCTGCCCCCTGGGCTCTTTACTGTCGGGGCTCCACTCCTGTGCACTCCTGCAGGAAATGACTCCTGGTCTAGTGTAATGTTCGCAGTGACCCAGACCCTGAGTGGCGTGGCCTGGCCTGAACTATCTGGGGTCTGCAGCTCCCTCTAAGCTGTGGAGTCTTGTGAGCAAAAATTATACTTTGTGAGCTACCGGCATTAAAGTTGTGAGCGAGCGATTGGGCTACTGCATCAATTAGCTTGCTTTGGAACCCTCCTTCCTGAGCTAAGAGAAAAATGTGTGAGCCGGAGGCTAAAAAACTGTGAGCTAGCTCACATTAACTCATCTTAGAGGGAACACTGGTTTGCAGGAATGGGAGGAAAGCCTCTGTCCAGACCACCACCATGGTAATGAGGGACTCAGGGCCAATAGTATAAAATATTATAAGCAGATAATCTAGAAATGTGCTACATAAAGAGACAAATGTCCCCTCCCTCCAATGCAATATTGGTCTATGGCTATTCAACAAGAGAGATGTTTCCCGTCATGAAACCGTACTGCTCAAACATCTAAAGTCCACTTAACCAAGGATCATCCCCAAAGTCAGGTAAATTGAAGAGCTCCATTTTCTGGTTGCGCTCCCCACGCTGTGCCAGGTTTCCACAGGTCCTCGCAAGCTGCGATGCAAAGAAAACCATAAAAACTCCCCCCTGAGGGTGCACTAGAATCCTGTGTTATGTGTCTGGATTATTTAAAAACGCACTAAACCCAACTTCCTGTTTTTCCCTCCAATCCGCTTTCCCTCCCCTCGCTGTCCCCTACCCTTAAAAAAAAACCCCAGGAGGGGGAAAAAATGAATGAAATCAAAGAGAGTCTACGGAACACTGAGCAGACGTACAAGACCTTCCAGCAACAGCAGTTCACCTTCATTGCCGCTCTGGAACACACCCGAGAGAATGCCCACGACAAGATCAAGCCTGTGTCTAGCATCGGGCAGGTACAGTGCTCTCAGAAACCGGACTTCAGTCCCGACTGGGGGATTTGGGGGGGGGGGAACCCCCCACCCCTT
>NW_015167596.1:293399-297796 GCF_001447785.1 Gekko japonicus | reverse complement strand
GAGCGAGCGTTTTGGCTACGGCATAGATTAGTTTGCTCTGGAGCCTTCCTTCCTGAGCTAAGACAGAAAGGTGTGAGCCGGAGGCTAAAAAACTGCAAGCCAGCTCGCACTATCTTACCTTAGAGGGAACACTGGCTGGTCTCCCATCCAAGCACTAACCAGGGCCGACCCCGCTTAACTTCTGAGATCTGACGAGATCACGCTTGCCCGGCCCACCCTTCTCCTGGGCTTCCTCAGTCTGGAAGTGGCAGCACACGGAAGCATGCTCGCAGAACTGCCTCTGATCTTCTCGGGAGCGCCGTGCAGAGCGAAAATGGCAATGCTGTCAGACCTACGCTTAGCGTTGCCAACCTCCAGGTGGCACCTGGAGATATCTTGCTATTACAATTGATCCCCAGACTACAGAGAGCAGTTTCCCTGGAGGAAGCGGCTGCTTCGGAGGGTGGACTCTATGGCATTATATCCTGCTGAGGTGCCTCGCCTCCCCAAGCCCCACCCTCCCCAGGCTCCACCCCCAAATCTCCAAACGCAGAGCTTGCCACCCTACCTGTACCGGTTACCTACAAGAAGCAGCAGCAGAGATTGGATTTATACCCCACCCTTCACGACCTGAAGGAGCCTCAGAGAAGCTTACAATCTCCTCTCCCTTCCCCTCCCCACAGGTGGGGTAGGTGGGGCTGAGAGAGCTCTTTCAAGAACTGCTCGTGAGAGAACAGCTCTGAGAGAACACGTGACTGACCCAAGGTCACACCAGCAGCTGCACGTGGAGGAGTGGGGAATCAAATCGGGTTCTCCCAGATTAGAGTCCGTGCTCTGAACCACTACACCAAACTGGCTCTCACTACAACCTTAGGGACTCCCCCGATGCCCAACTTTGGTCGCTCTTTGGAGCCACTCCCGTCCCAGAATGTTGACGTTCCTTTGCCGAGAGCACATACCCACCTTGGCTCTTGTGCACTTAGTTTTTCTTCAGTGGTAAGCAAATGTTTACTCTTGGGGCAGATGGTATGCGCAAACCACTCTGGCTTGACCTCTGAAGTCTCTTCCTGAACGAGCTCCCGCTCCTGACGGGTTCAGAAATAACTGCCCTGCGATTAATCAACCTGTCGGCCCATTTAAAGAACTGGGGTTGATTCGGCCTCACCTACGGGATGAAGGACTCCCACCCCTCCCGCTCGTTCTGCTCAACCTGTCACCTGCAACCATAATGGAGTAACGGCCCCTCTTGCCACCGCTGCCCACCCCTCCCCTCCTGCCCCAGCGCCCCAGTTTGCATCCCCACCGTGTCACTATAACTTTGGAAACTGCCTATTAAAAATAATGGCCCTGTGGCAGAAGTGGAATGATGAATGAAGAAGTCTGGCTGCTGTTCCTCGGGGGGGGGAATGTGCAGAATTTTCCGGGCTCTGCTAAAAGAAAAATGTGTCAACGCTTAAGAGGTTTGTCTTGGACTTTCTCTCTTTTAAAGAAAGCCTCTCGTTTTTCATCCGTCCACAACAATTTTCATCCGTCCACAACAATACCCCGACCTGGAAAAACATAACACAGTAATGTAATGAACCTTCCAATTGAAGGCCTGCATTTTGTCTCCCTACCCTGACAAGGGGCGATTCTGCATCGGCTTTTCCCTCCCTTGTTTTACGAGACCCACCTTGGAACAGAAATCCCCCTCTGCAATGCATGTTGCTTTCACTTCCTTTGACCACCGGATTTTATGGTAGCCTCCACACCCCTTGCTGCTTTCGCTTCCTTTGATCGTTGGGTTTTATGGTACCTTCTGCATAGATTTATGGCTGTTTTATGGCCATTCAGGGGTGACTTTGCAGTCAGTACGGCGTTGCCCCGGGGGTATTTGGATGTGGTTTCGAGCTGTGCTTTTTCCTCCTAGTTGAGAAAATGTGGAGCAAATGCTAAATGCAGAATCGCCCGTGGTTTTCACCTTTCTTCCCTTCCCCATAGGGTAGGCTTCCTTCCTTCTTTTGGCGCAAGGAACATGGGAGGCCTGTGCTGTCTTTGTAATCTAGGGATGCCAGCCTCCAGGTGGGATCTGCGGGTCTCCCAGAATTACAGCTCCTCTCCAGATTACAGAGATCAGCTCCCCTGGAGAAAATGGTTGCTTTGGAGGGTGAACTCCATGGCATTGTACCCTACTGAGGTCCCTGTCCTCCCCAGGCTCCGCCCCCAAATCTCCAGGAGTTTCCCAACCCGGATCTGGCAACCAGACCTCCTCCATTCCCTGCTGGGGGCCGGGGGGGACACTGCCACAGGGCCATTATTTTTAATAGGCAGTTTCCCAACCCGGATCTGGCAACCAGACCTCCTCCATTCCCTGCTGGGGGCCAGGGGGGGACACTGGCCACCCCATTGTGATCATCTGCTTATTTACAAATATATAGGTTGAGCAGGTATTGCAGAAGTGGACGCACAGGCAGTGTCAGTTCATAGCACCAGACCTGGGCCACCTCTCCAAATCCAAGTAATACTTACTTCTCACTCTTCCTTAAGTACAGACACAACAGTGCATTTTTCTTGTTCCAGTCTAAAAAGAGCCCAGCCTTGTGTTTTTGATGTGTCACCAAGAGATGGGGGTCCCTTTGCACTCACCCGACCTTCCGCTGCCTCCTGGCCAAGTCAAACTGGGGTCCCCCCCCCCGGTTGTGGATGAAGACCGGGGCCCGGGGGAGCAGTTTTCGCTTGCCTCTGGACGTGGTCGCTCGCGGCAGGGCTGCAGCCTGGAGGCAAACAGAGCACGGGTTTTATTTAGACACCCCCTCGCTTTTCTCCTCAGTGGGGGCCCAACACAGTTCACGGCCTCCTTCGCCCTTCCTCCATTTTATCCTTACAGCCCACCCCGTGTGAGGGAGATGAGGCTGGGAGAGAGCGACTGGCCCAAGGCCACCTGGTCAGGTTTCCATGGCAAGGTGAGATTTTGAACCTGGGCCTCCCAGTTCTTAGTCCAGCACTCTAGTCCACATGGCCCTTGCAAGGGAAAGGGGAGAGCCACAGCCAGGAAAAGCAGATGGGATCAACGGATCGCCAGCCTGGCTCGGTGTGGTGCTCACCTGAATCAAAGCAGGATAAGGTTGAGGGTATCGCTGGAATATGTTGTCGAAGGCTTTCGCGGCCGGAGTTGTTGTGGATTTTCCAGGCTGTATGGCCGTAGTCTAAAATGCCAAGACCATGGCCGTGCAGCCCGGAAAATCTGCAACAACTAATGCTGTTGTTGCATTATTCATGGCCAAACCGTGACCTTACGGGGAACACAGAACACCAGGAAAACTGAGAAAATTTTGAGATATTCTTATCTGCTTGTGTCTCTGGCTCACAGGGTAGTGGGAAATGCCAGGCCGAGGGCAGGGTGTAACCAGCCTGAATGCCTTTCTTTCTTGTTTGCCTCAACTGAGTTTTGCATCACACATGCATAGATACCCTGGCTGCTTCTTGAACCAGGGTTTACAAAGGTAAAGGTTCCCTTGCTCGAAAGCCAGTCGAATCTGACTCTAGGGTTGCGGTGCTCATCTCCGTTTCAAAGCCGAAGAGCCAGCGCTGTCCGAAGACGTTTCCGTGGTCATGTGGCCGGCATGACTGAACACCAAGGCGCACGGAACGCTGTTACCTTCCCACCGAAGTGGTCCCTATTTATCTACTTGCAATTTCTTGCTTTCGAACTGTTAGGTTGGCAGGAGCTGGAACTAGAGACGGGAGCTCACTCCGTCATGTGGCACCCGGGTCTCGAACTGCTGAACTACTGACCTTCCACAGCCAGCAGTTCAGCGTCTTAACCACTTGAGCCACCACAGCTTTTACAAAAAAAAAGGGGGTTTACAAAAGGAGGATGTTTTTCCAAGGGTGGACTCTGATGTTCATATCACCATGTGCAAAGATACACCAGCCGTAACCCTGTCACGGAGCACTGTTCCCTCTAAGCTGAGTTAGTATGAGCTAGATCACCGTTTTTTAGCCTCCGGCTCACACATCTTGGTCCTAGCTCAGGAAGGACGGCTCCAGAGCAAACGAATTCATGCAGCAGCCGCATCTCCCGCTCACGATTTTAATGCCAGTAGCTCACAAAGTCGAAATTCTGCTGAGGAGACACCACAGCTTAGAGGGAGCAGTGATGTCTGTCTGATGTTTTGCTTTTCAACTAAAGCAAAGGTTCACCTGTGGCGTTGATGAGGGCTGAACTGGGTAGGGTATCCCTGAAAGCCAGGGCAAATGTAAGAATCCTCTCGTATTGGAGGAAATGTTTAGAACGACCTCAGGATATTCTAGGTGTACAAAGTTTTGGATTGCTGTTGAAATCCTCGAAAAGATTAGATGATCACTTGAATTCTATTTTATTGAAATACTCAATCCCCGACGACTTATTGATAAATGAAAACCAAAAGTCTAAATTG
>NW_015167596.1:284319-293342 GCF_001447785.1 Gekko japonicus | reverse complement strand
CCTCTGTATAATGGAATTTCAGAGCAGGATTTGACCGTTTTCTTGCTCTCTGATATTGATGCACATGTTACTAGCAGAATGGCTTTGTTTGCACTGGCGGCGAAAAAGATAAGACTGGGTATAGGACTTACTGTAAGTTACTGATGTATACTGTTGGTTGTGCTTTGATTTATTTTGTGTTGTTATGGCCAATGGCTAAGACAATAAACTAAAGTAAACTTGACTAAAGCACGCTGGAGCAAACAAATGACACTTGTAGGGTTGCCAGCTCCAGGTTGGGAAAGACCTGGAGATTTTGGGGTTGGGACCTAAAGAGGGTGGGGTTTGGGGAGGAGAGGGACCTCAGCATGAAGCAATAGATCACACACACACGCCAAAGCAGCCATTGCCTCCCGATCTCTGGAGTCTGAGACCAGCTGTACTTCTGAGAGGTCTCCACCCGCCACCTGGAGCTTGGCAACTCTATCCTCAGGGCCTCTGTCAATGCCCAACCCACGGGGGTTCCCTGAGACAGCTGGGTAGCCACTTGTTCAAGCCCGGCATTCGGAAAGAAAGAAATTGCAGGTCCCTGGCCTCCACATCACCAAAGAGAGTCGTGTGTCGCCTGCTCCCAGCACTTGGGGGCCCCTGTGTGACACAGAGTGTTGGACTGGATGGGCCTTTGGCCGGATCCAACACTGGCTTCTCTTGTGTTCTTATGTTCTTAAAGAGAGTCGTGTGTCGCCTGCTCCCAGCACTTGGGGAAAGCACTTTGGCGTATAGGCGAGAGAGTCAGTTAAAGCTTCTTCAGAAGCCAGCCGTGGCCTCCCAGCCAGCCTCCCTCCACCTTTCTGAAAGGAAGAGACGTATCCTTGGAGGCTGGAATCCGCCTCTCGGCTTCCTCCCTTCCTCTGATGGCTGCAGTTATTTTGATCTATCCCTCCCCTTCTGGGTGCCTGCAGGGACGGCGCTCCATCCCGCCCGTGTAACCCGAGTTCCAAATCTGGAGGGGGCCACTTAAAGAGAAGAGGAGGCGGAAAGTTCAGACCCTCCTGCCTACACAGCCCCTGCCTCCTCCTGCTGAGTCCGTCATCTTGGGACACAATTAAGCAGAGCAAGGACTAGTGGCTCGGGCTGCACAGAGAGCTAACAGCTGACCCGAGACTGCCAAACAGCTTGAGAATGTGGATGTGCAGCAGTTACCTGCCTAGACTAGATCTGAGCCACTAACCTCTGAACCCCATTATCTTCCCCCAAAACTGAGCCCCGGTCCCCCGCCTGGATTCTCTCACAGGGAAAGAAAAGTACGAGGCTGTGACCGAATGTTCCCAGCGGTTGGTCCTCAGTTCCTGAAATGTGCCCAGCTTTGTGAGCTGGCAGATCGGCCCCCAGCCCTGACTTTAGTGAAAGCTGCCAAGATCAGTCCTGTACTTATTTCGCTTTTCCGGTAGTTATTTTGCTTTTTTTGAGAGCCAGTTTGGTGTGGTGGTTAATTGCACAGACTCTAATCTGTGAGAACCGGGTTTGATTCCCCACTCCTCCACTTGCACCTGGCTGGATGACCTTGGGCAAGCCATAGTTCTGTCAGAGCTGTCCTTGAAAGAGCAGTCCTCAAAAGAGCTCTCTCAGCCCCACCTACCCCACAGGGTGTCTGTTGTGGGGAGGGGAGGGGATGGGGAAGGAGTTTGTAAGCCGCTCTGAGACTCCGAGTAAAGGGCAGGGTATAAATCCAACCTCGTCTTCTTGCCCCATTCAGCAGGTATTTTGGGACTAGCATTAGGAATCAACCCACAAAAGCTATTAGCTCCAAGACATTTTACTAGCCGACAGATGTAAACAAAGGTTTAAAAAGGCACAGGAGTACTCCTGAACACATTAAGGGTGTGTTCAGACGCGCCGTTTGATCTGGTGTCATGACAGTTCAACGGATTTTGTCTATGCAATCACACAGTCAACATCTGCCTCCCTTCCCCAGCCATAGCGTGGATGACAGTCTCTGCAGTTTTCCCAAACTGTGGGTTCTGCTGAGGGGCAGAGGGGTGTACAATGTAAACGACAACAATATCAAACCTCTTTGTTCATTCGCTGTTGGTCCTGTCAGTTTTCAATAGGGCATTCTTGCTTAATGGCTTAAAACCACTGGCTTCAAGTGTTGGAGCTTCCTTCCACTTCTCAGTTTCTGACTTTGGCCTTGGTTTCTGCTTAGCCTAACCATCCCTTTTCCCACCTGTGCTGTGTCCAACAGGTACAGACCTACATGGAGCACCACTGCAATAACACGACCGACAAGCGCATCCTTCAGATGTTCCTTAACATCTGCAGCGATTTGAGCAAACTGTGCCAGAGGCTAGAGTCTCTGCACCCTGGGAACAGCACAACCAACGCCCTGCTGGAGAAATGCAAAATGCTGGTGAGCCACAGCAACGACCTCAGCGCCATCCGAGCCAAGTAGGCAACTATTCCGCATCTTCTCCATTTGTAGACAAAGGGTTTTTGCTCATTCTCATATCCCTTGCTTGTGTGTTGTTCTTGCTTCAGGGTGGTGGTGGTGGTGGTGGTGATGTTCTGAATGTGTTTTGCTGCCTCTAGTGGTCAATTCAATATTACAGTGCTTTAGTTCCGGCATATCTCACTGCAGATTTAAATGCAGGTTTTTATGCCAGACATAAAGTCACATTGAACTGACCATGAGAGGGAATAAAATCAGGGGTCGTTTCGTAGAAAAAGAGCTAGGGGAACTCATTAGCATAACTCATTAGCATATGCCACACCCCCGCCATCACCGGAAGTGTGTCATAAGGCCACACCCCCTGACATCACCGGAAGTGTGTCAGAAGGCCACACACCCCGCCCCCAACAGTCCCGGCCGCCACCGCCAGCCTTGCAGCTCCACTGCCGAGCCCCATGAGGGCGGTGGACCTGCAAGGCCGGTGGGAGCGGGAGAAATGCAAAATGCTGGTGAGCCACAGCAACGACCTCAGCGCCATCCGAGCCAAGTAGGCAACTATTCCGCATCTTCTCCATTTGTAGACAAAGGGTTTTTGCTCATTCTCATATCCCTTGCTTGTGTGTTGTTCTTGCTTCAGGGTGGTGGTGGTGGTGGTGGTGATGTTCTGAATGTGTTTTGCTGCCTCTAGTGGTCAATTCAATATTACAGTGCTTTTGTTCCGGCATATCTCACTGCAGATTTAAACTGCAGGTTTTTATGCCAGACATAAAGTCACATTGAACTGACCATGAGAGGGAACAAAATACATGCAGAACAGAAAAACACATTGAAGCAACAGGAACACACAAGTGAGGAAAAATCGAATGTAGAAAAGCCCAAAATGATTTTGTAAAACTAGGGTCGCAAAGTGTACAAAATTAGCCACATTTTGTTTAGTAAAACATCATTTGCAATTGATTAGCCACCCCAACCCTGTTTTAATTGTGGGCACACATTTGATCACTGGGTTCCTCTTGTCGTCCCATGAAATGTCCTTAAACAAATTACTTTAAGATGATCAAGAGAACCAGTTTGGTGTCGTGGTTAAGTGCGCGGACTCTAATCTGGGAGAACTGGGTTTGATTCCCCACTCCTCCACTTGCACCTGCTGGATGACCTTGGGCAAGCCATAGTTCTGGCACAGCTGTCCTTGAAAAAGAGTAGTTTCTGTCAGAGCTCTCTCAGCCTTACCTACCTCACAGGGTGTCTTTTATGGGGAGGGGAAGGGAAAGGCGTTTGTAAGCCGCTCTGAGACTCTGAGTGAAGGGCGGGGTATAAATCCAATCTCCTCCTCCTCTTCTTCTTTTGCAAGAGGTCAGCTGTAAGTCAGCTGGCTATTCAACTTGCAAAGTAATGAGGGGGGGGATCCCTTTAAAAAAAAGGCACAATGTGAAGCGCCTTTGCTTTTGAGCAGACAGCTGAAAAAAAGAATTGTCTCCCATTTAGATAACCCTCCTGTTGATTCAGCAAACAGACCCTTCCGTGCAGTTTTTCCTTGAGATGTCCCCCCCCCCCGGTTCATTTTGCATGAGGGGGACCTTTTCGTCGGCATGACGCACACAAAAGAACACAGCACCTTGCTAGTGCATATTTTTCATATTTGCAGTGCATCTTCCTCCCTTGAGCTCAGGCTAGCAGACACAATTCATCCATGTGCAATAACAGCTCAGCAGCTGAAGTGGGAGTGGGCTGGGACATGCAAGCAAAAGGGGTATGACTTTTGAGGCTGTGCTCAGATGTGCAGTTTGATCCGCTGCCGTTGCTGTTCCCTTACAGATGTAAAATGCACAGTCAGACAGCAACAGCTGTCTGTCGTGCCCCAGTCGTCTTAGTCCCATTCTACCCTACCTTTACTGCGTGTTTCTTTGATACCTGTGAAAGTCCAGTCCTGTTGGTCTGAACTGGTTCCAAAATGGATTTCCTGTTGTCTGATTGCCCTGTTGCGCACCCAAGCTGTCAGGCAGGTCTGACTGGTCTCTTGTTTTCCGGCTGCCATTTTTTTTACTAGTTAGCGATATGCACATAACTGCATATTCGCACCTCTCCCCCTCTCCCACAGGGGCTGCTCAAAACTTTGTTTTCTTTATAAAAACTTTCAAAGGAGGATGCGTCTGTACTTCAGGTTTTTTCTGTGCTTTGGGGAAGGGGTTAATTGAAAAGTTTAGAGAGGGAAATCGGCAGTGAACTGCATATCCCAGCAGGCTCATCAGCACTTGTGCGCATGCTTAGAGGACAAACTTTTTAAAAAGTGGCCAGTGGCCCCATGAACTACATATCCCAGCAGGCTCATCACGCTTGTGGGCAAAGGTCAAACAAAAAAAAATGGCTGACAGCCTCACTCCCTGGCTGCTGGTCTGATCGCTCAAGGTCAGGATAAAGAGTGCTATAAGGGGTGAGTCTGATCATGATTCTCTGTTGCAAAATAACCTGGATCAATTAGAGGCGGGGCAACAGCAGATCAAACTGCCCGCCTGACCACAGCCTGAGTGATTCCCTCCCTCCCCCATTTGTCAGACAGTCTCTGCACATAGCGTAGCGGCAGCTCAGGGAAAGAAAAATTCTAGCCAGCCCTTTGCCTGCTTTTTCGTTCCTGTATTTGGAGGGAACTTTTTACAGCCTCCCCCCCCCCCATCAATTCTGCCAACTGCAGGGGAGAGCCGAGGGCGAGGAAAATCCATCGCAGGCAAACCGAGGCGGAGCACTTACAGTCGGCGAGAGCCAAGCTTTCAAGTCCTGCTGTATTATTTTCCCCACCTCCACCTTTCTCTTTGGTCACGTTTTAGACTTTTGAGGCTGCATTTGGCAAAACAGAATGTTTCTTTCTAAGCCAACATGCTCTGTGCTATAATTCAACATCTTTCCCTTTACACAATTTATACCCCGCCTTCACCCCCGAGAAGACCCATAGCGGGCTTACGATATTCTCCTTTCCTCTGTCTTGTCCTCACAACA
The DNA here is from genome assembly GCF_001447785.1 of Gekko japonicus. Lineage (NCBI taxonomy): Eukaryota > Metazoa > Chordata > Lepidosauria > Squamata > Gekkonidae > Gekko > Gekko japonicus. The sequence goes on along the minus strand of NW_015167596.1, from coordinate 287,923 downwards.
ACCCTGTGCAGTAGGTTTAGGCTGGGGATGTGTGACTGGCCCAAGGTCACCCAGCGAGCTTCCATGGCCAAGTGGGGAGTCGAACCTGGGTTTCCCAGATCCTAGTCTGATGCTTTAACCACTGTGCCACGCTGCCTCTCTAGACCCCCTTTTTCTCTCTCCCATCACTGCAAGAGTCCCAAGATAGAGGTGGGCAAGTTATGGCCATTATGAGACCCGTGAGAACTTTTCATCTGGCCCTCAACCTTTACCGCTGACCAGCAAGATGACACTCCCTCGACCCCGTTTAATGCAGCTCAAGAGCCAAAGGCCACTCAGAGAGGGGGAAGGGGAGCTGCAGTGGGGTCGCCGTCTGCTCTCAAGAGCTCCAGTTTGGACACCGGCTCTTCTGGTTTCTAGCACCAGCTGTGGCCCTCGGGCCATACGGCTTGCTCACTGTTCTCCAGTTGGCCTGAGAAAGAGTCCCAGTTGCCCAGTCCTGGTACACGCCCATCACTTTTTCTGTGTTCGTGGTTTGGGAACACCGGGTCCTTCGAGAAATTCATACCTTGGTACTAACTGCACTTCACACAAATCGAGAAATGCACTGCAGTAGACAGAAGCCATTTCACAGAAGTTGGGCTTCCCCTCTGAAGCCCCCTCAAGTCTGAGCGGGCAGAGCCAGCGGAAACAGCAGAGATCAGGGTAGCCTGGGCCGTCCTGGTAAGGGCACATCATCTGCTATGAATCCTTTTTGAAATTGTGGCTGGGGATTGAACCTGGGCCCTTCTGCGTGCCGGGCAGACGCCAGTTTGATGTAGTGGTTAGGAGCCCGGACTCTAATCTGGGAGAACTGGGTTTGGTTCCCCACTCCTCCACATGCAGCTGCTGGCGTGACCTTGGGTCAGTCACAAGTTCTTTCAGAACTGTTCTCTCAAGGGCAGTCCTCGAAAGAGCTCTCTCAGCCCCACCTACCTCACAGGGTGTCTGTTGTGGGGAGGGGAGGGGAAGGGAAAGGAGATTGTAATGCCACTCTGAGACTCCTTTGGGTGGTGAAGGGCAGGGTATAAATCCAGTCTCCTCTTCTTCGACCCCCTCGCCTGTGCCATGAGTTGCACCCCAACCCTTCTTCCTGGTCAACCCACGCAGGTACCCCCACGACGTGGTGAACCACCTCAGCTGCGACGAAGCCCGGAACCACTACGGGGGCGTGGTGAGCCTCATCCCCATCGTTTTGGACTGCATGAAGGAGTGGGTGGCCCACAGCGAGAAGCTCCCTCGGAACATGATTCAGAGCGTGAGTGGCGAGCACAGGAGTCTGGAGAGGCGGGCCGCCAGGGACTTCGGGCGGGGCGCTGCAGGAACGGGGCCCACTGCCTCGGGCCAGCCCACTTTCCTCACAACGGCCACCCAGACCTCCCATATTTTGACAGGCCTGGCCCAGGAGAGTGGGCGGGTTCAGAAAAAGCCACAGGTGGGCCCGGGGAGGGCCGTTGGCAAGCTTCTCGACGGGCCTTGGAAGCCACCTGGTAGACACGCCTTTTAAGAGAACAAGATTTTAAAGCATGCTCACCTGACCTTAAAACTCGGTCTCCCTGGTCTTCGCTTCAGTTATGCCCTTCCCTGATCCCAGCAAGGAAGAGACAGCGCTAAGCATGACCCTCAGGCAACGCCCCCCACCCCGGAACGGGCTCTCCCCTCTTTGCCTTTCTAGATCTGCACTCACAGCCCACCTTTTGCTCAGGCCAGGCCTAACAACCGGTGACCTGCCAAGCCAAACTCGGCCCGCCTCCCTCTGTCAGGGCGCCTGGCAGTTGCTCAACAAGGCCCCTGTTTTCACAGCGCTGGGCAAGCAGCCCAAACCAGGAGGGCTTTGAGGCCCTTTTGATGGCATGTGGCTTGGTGGGTCAAAAGTCATAGTGGCCTGCATTAGATACCTGGGGCAGCTGTGTGCCCCTAACACCGGAAGGCGTTCCATTTACCCAGACCAGTGTTCCCGCTAAGCTGAGTTGGTGTGAGCTAGCTCACAGTTTTTTTAGCCTCTGGCTCACACTTTTTTGTCTCAGCTCAGCAAGGACGGCTCCAGAGCAAACTGATTGATGCAGTAGGTAAAATTGCTCGCTCACAACTTCAATGCCCGTAGCTCACAAGGTAGAATTTTTGCTCACGAGACTCCACAGCTTAGAGGGAACATTGACCCAGACCGTTGCAATTCTGGTCAGCTGCACACATGAGTCAAACCATTGCTCCATCAAGGTCAATACTGCCCGCTCAGACCGGCAGCAGCTCTCCAGGGTTTCAGCCAGATGTATCTCCCATCACCTACTGCCTGGTCCTTTTTAACGAGAGGCTAGGGAGTGAACCTGGGACCTTCCGCATGCCAAGCAGAGGCTCTTCCACTAAGCTGCAGCCCCTCTGCTTAACTCAAGTTATGGCAGCTCACCACCTCCTGGTCCATGACCAGCTAAAGCAGAAGTCAATAAACTACACCACTATAGAGTTTTGTGGGCCTGTGATCAAGGCCTGGCCCACAGAGGGAGGTGTGGGTCAGGGATAGGAGATTTTGATACTCGCTCCGGTCCCCTTTCGAGACAAGAGCCACCTTATTGCAGTCCTCCCTGGGTTCTATAGCTGGACTTGCCTTGCAGGGATAGGAGATTTTGATACTCCCTCCGGTCCCCTTTCGAGACAAGAGCCACCTTTCTAGAGAACGGGTTACCGCAGTCCTCCCCGGGTTCTATAGCTGGATTTGCCTTGCAGGGATAGGAGATTTTGATACTTCCTCCGGTCCCCTTTCGAGACAAGAGCCACCTTTCTAGAGAACGGGTTACTGCAGTCCTCCCCGGGTTCTATAGCTGGACTTGCCTTGCACACGTCACAAACGCCGAAGCCATCTCTGGGGCTTCGTCAGCGGGGCTCAGGCAGCAACACCTCTCTGAAAACCACGCCCCAAACGGCACCCTTGCAAGCACAACCCCGGCCCTCTCTTCTGATTGCTCTTTTCCCCTCCCTACAGGCTCCATAGCTCCGGCATTCTTGCCTCCTTCTGGAAGATGCTCCTGAATAAAGCCATTTCCCCTGCGCACGTGGCTCGTTGCTAGAATTATCGGGGTGGTGGTGGAGGGGGAGTTGTGGTCCAGTTATTGAAGGAAGATCCCATTGAGACAGTCGGGGGAAGAAGGGAGAGGAGAGGAGTCATCTTCTAGTGTCCCTCCTTTTCAGATCCGGGACACCCCCCCCCCTGCAGTCTCTAATCTGTAACGTGCCCTTGAGTGGCCCAAATCCCTCTTCTGATACGAAGCGCCCACCGGGTGATCCAGAACAGTCTCTCTCTTCCTAACCGCCGTGAGGATAAAATGGGGAGGGAGCTCCTTGTTGCCTTGAGCTCCTTGGAGGAAACGCCAGATAAAAATGTAATTAAAAATAAAGCGACGTGGCACCTGCCGTGGTGGTGGTGGTGGTGGAAAGTGCGGCCAAGCCACAGCTGACTGACGGTGACCCCGTGCGGGCTTTTCAAGGCGAGAGACCAGGGGTCATTTTGTAGAAAAAGAGTTGCAGGAGCTCATTAGCATAACTCATTTGCATACGCCACACCCCCTGACATCACCGGAAGTGTGTCAGAAGG
>NW_015167596.1:284156-284281 GCF_001447785.1 Gekko japonicus | reverse complement strand
GACTGTTTTGGATTGCTAGCTATTGGGGGAGGGGGGAGAACGTGCAGATCTGTCCTCTCAGAGGAGGGAGAGCTTGGACCTGAATAAAACTTGGTTTTAAAGGTGCCACTGGGCTGTTTTGGACC
>NW_015167596.1:283797-284038 GCF_001447785.1 Gekko japonicus | reverse complement strand
CCGGAGTTCTGCTCCTGTGCGCTCCTGCAGGAAATGAGCCCTGCAAGAGACTAACAGAGGTTGCCAGTTGCCTGCCTCTGCGTAGTGACCCTGCATAGTGACACATGGAGGAGATACAAGAACGCGTGGGCAATCAGTGGAATTGCTGAGCAGTCGGGTTAGTACGGATAAAAGGAAGTCCTTCTTCACCCAAAGAGTGATTGGCACATGGAATTCACTGCCACAGGAGGTGGCGGCGGCT
>NW_015167596.1:282953-283146 GCF_001447785.1 Gekko japonicus | reverse complement strand
GAATCCATACGTTTAGTCATTACAACCTTAGTCCAATGTCAGACCAAGGGAAATTTTTCACCTTTCTGTATAAACTTATTTTTGCCTTTTAATCTTCAAAACCATAAGCCATCAGCTAATTTTTTTCCTCTTTCACGCAAGAAGTCCATAAAAGGTTTCCATGTAGGCAGGGGTCGTTTCGTAGAAAAAGAGC
>NW_015167596.1:277593-282932 GCF_001447785.1 Gekko japonicus | reverse complement strand
TTAGCATAACTCATTAGCATATGCCACACCCCCTGACATCACGGGAAGTGTGTCATAAGGCCACACCCCCTGACATCACCGGAAGTGTGTCATAAGGCCACACACCCCGCCCCCCCATGAGGGGCCCGGCGGTGGACCTGCAAGGCCGGCGGGAGTGCAAGGAAGCCCCGCGAAGGCCCTCCCTGGCCCCAGGCAGGCAGGGGTGGGGAGAGGCAGGGAGGAAGCAACTTACCCTCCCTCTTCTCCTGCTTCCTCCTGGCTGAATGAAAGCCGGAAGCAGGGGGCGGGGCTTCATCATGTGCCCCGCCCCCTGCACCTCACCCAGGGGGACTGCGATCCCCCGCGATCCCACCCGAAATGACCTCTGCATGTAGGTATAAAAATTAAATCTTTTTATCCGAGATCTGATGAGAGCAGGCTGACCTGAGCCACCCACATCAGGGCACGGTACCTACCAATATCCTCTTTCCACCGTGTCCATCCAGTTTGGTGTGGTGGTTCAGTGCGCAGACCCTAATCTGGGAGAACCGCGTTGGATTCCCCACTCCTCCACTCGCAGCTGCCGGATGGCCTTGGGCAAGCCGTAGTTGTGTCAGAGCTGTTCTCTCAAGAGGAGTTCTCAGTCAGAACTCTCTCAGCCCCACCTACCTGACGGGGTTTGTTGTGCGGAGGGGAAGAGGGAGGGGACTGTAAGCCGCTCTGAGACTCTGATTGAAGGGCAGGGTATAAATCCAATCTCTTTTCCTCCCCCTCCCCCTATCCCTATGGCTAGGGAGGGAACAGGAGCTCCCATCCAGCCCCCCAGGGCTTCCCAGCTGGGCGCCAGCATAGCTGCCCCCGCACCCCAAGCGTCCCACCTCTGCCATTACATCCCTCCCTCCATACAGGCCAGGGCCTCTGGGTGGAGCCAGCTAAAGAGCATTCTTTTAAAAAATTTAGATATTTTTATCCCACCCTTCTGGAAGGAGCTCAGTGTTGGCCTGTGTTGGGTCCAGTGTTCCCTCTAAGCTGAGTTAGTGTGAGCCAGCTCAGAGTTTTTTAGCCTCCAGCTCACAGATTTTTGTCTTAGCTCAGGGAGGAGGGCTCCAGAGCAAACTAATATATACAGTAGCCAAACCGCTCGCTCACAACTTTTAATGCCAGTAGCTCACAAGGTAGAATTTCTGCTCACAAGTCTTCACAGCTTAGAGGGAACATTGGTTGGGTCCCCCCCCCCATTTTATTCTCCCAGCAGCCTTGAGAGACAAACTTGAGTGTGACTCACTCAGGGTCACCCAGGAAAACTCCACAGGTAAAAGAAGACTCAAACCTGATCCAAGTCAGCCTCCTCACTCTGCTTCTCTGGTTCCCTTAAGTCCCAAGAGAGGACAGGTGTGCCTCCAGCGGCTCTTCATGTGCCTGGGCCTCGGCTTACGCGGCGGGGGGGGGGACATTACGTGGCACTCGGGTGCAAGAGAGAGCCCCATGCCCGTGCGTGCTTAAGGCGGGCCCTTTGACAAGCTCAATTCTGAAACTGGCCCCTCTAGAAACAGCAATGCCGGGCAGGACTACTAAAGGAGATTTAAAGGCACAGAAGGGTAACTCTTCAAACAGATTTAATTGCTGCTCCGCCTGCTGTAGCTCTGTGAGTCCAGACCAGGGGTCCCCGACCTTTCTGAGCCTATGGCCACTTTTGGAATTCTGACACAAGGTAGCAGGCACGATGGCACAAAATGGCTTCCGGAGGCCCTGCCCTGGATAGCCCAGGCAAGCCCGATCTGGTCACATCTCAGAAGCTAAGCAGGGTCAGCTCTGGAAAGTACTTGGAAGGGAGACCTCCAAGGAATACCAAAGGCGGGAGGCGGGGTCAGGCTTTATTCAGCCCCCTCTCTGAATACCTTCCAGGCCCCCAGTAGGGATCAGTCACCGGAGGTTGCCATGACTTCCTGGTGCACACACGCTCACATGCGCATATGAAAAAAAAAACCAAAAAATGGCTTCCGGAGGAGGTGGAGCTAGCAAAAGATGGCTGCCAAGGAGTGAGGTTAATACATAAATGTAACTGTTCAACATTTCAAGGCAGGAGCTGAGCTTCATAGGATACCTTTTACAATGAACACATTGTTTTAAAATATCATCTTTCATATACCCAGTTTGGTGCAGTGGTTAAGTGCGCGGGTTAGATTCCCCACTCCTCCACTCGCAGCTGCTGGATGGCCTTGGGCAAGCCATAGTTCTGTCAGAGCTGTTCTCTCAAGGACAGTCCTTGAAAGAGCTCTCTCAGCCCCACCCGCCTCACACAGGGTGTCTGTCGTGGAGAGAGGGGAGGGAATGGAGTTTGTAAGCCGCTCTGAGACTCCAAGTGAAGGGCGGGGTATAAATCCAATCTCTTCTCTCTCTTCTGCCCAAGCTGACCTTCTCTCACACGGGGAAGATTCCTTGTGCTGTGGTGGCAACTGCTGCTGAAGCAACTTTGTAAAAATCTGCACAGCCAGTCAAATCTCAAATGGCCAATAAGAAGCAAAAACTCCACCTGGTCTCGCCCACTTTCTGAAAACACTTGGTGGGCAACCAGGAAGGGTGTTGGGGTGGGCATCCTGGCACCCACGGGCAGGGCTTTTTTTTGTAGAAAAAGCCCAGCAGGAACTCATTAGCATAATAGGCCACACCTAACAGCTGAAACTCATTAGCATATTAGGCCGCACCCCCATGTTACCAGAAGTGTGGTCATCCAGCCACACCCACCTTTTGCTTGTTATTCTGCTTACCTTGTTTGTTGTCAAAACCCAGGGCCTTTTTTTGTAGCAGGAACTCCTTTGCATGTTAGGCCACACACCCCTAATGTAGCCAATCCCAATGAGTTTCTGCTGTTGGGCGTGGCCTGTTATGCTAATGAGTTCCTGCTGGGTGTGGCCAACTCGGGAGCCAGCCGGAACTCCGTTCCTGTGCGTTCCTGCCCAAAAATAGCCCTGCCCACGGGCACGATATCAGGGGCCCCCCAGCCTAGACATTTTTAAGCACCCTCATGAAGCAAACAATTCCCGGAGAGCGGCCCCTGTTTGTGCTTGCCTGGGAGACGGCCAAGGAAGCCCAGGGTTGCTGCACAGAGGCAGACGACGGCCAGCCACCTCTGAAGGCCTCTTGCCTTGAGGACACCACGGAGCCGCCAGGATCTGACAGGATCAGGCTAGTCAGGGCAATGGAGGCTTGGTGGTGGAAAGTGCCCTCAAGTCACAGCCAACTTGCAGCAGCTCTGTAAGGCTTTCAAGGCCAGAGACATTCAGAGGCAGCTTGCCATTGCCTGCCTTTTGGACTTCCTTGGCGACCGCCATGGACTTCCTCGGCGACCGCCATGGACTTCCTCGGCGACCGCCATGGACTTCCTTGGCGACTGCCATGGACTTCCTTGGCGACCCCACACAAGCACTAGCCAGGGCCAACCCTACTTAGCTTCTGAGATCTCACACGATGGGGCTAGCCTGAGCCTACCAGGTCTGGGACAGACTCAAACCCCAGGAAAGTTTAATGTGGACGTATCCTCTGGAGAGAAACAGAAGGAGTGGCCGACCATCCCTTCAACTTGCCTGGCACTTGTCACGTCTCACACTCACCGTTCTGCAACTTTTCGGAGAACCGCCACCCTACTCCGGGCCTCAGTCTGTCCTCCAAGGCCAGATCCGTCCTAAGCAGAAACGCGCTGAATTCTCCCGTCTTCTCTACATTCTAGGAGTGAAGCAAATGAATAATTGAGCCCTTTCACCCCCACCCCCCTTGCTGCATAAAATGTTTATTATTTATGGTGGTGTTTATGAAGCTACCAAAGCATTCTGCTTCACACTAAAAAGGATGGAAGGTGATTTATTTTTCCCTTTTGCTATCTCTTTCCCGCTTCCTTTCTCTGATACAATACATATTTAATCATTTTGATCCTGGTGTGAGCACAGCACCTTGAATATTAAGCCACAGTTGAGCTATGTAACATTTATTTTTGAAAAATCAAATCTGAGTGTCATGTAGGCAGTCCCCCCCCCCGCCCACCCCCAGCCTTCCATGCTGAAAGTCCCTAACATTCATCATTGGGTGCCGGGGGGGGGTGTGTTAAATAAGCATAGAAAGCTGTATGTAAATCAGCCATTACTGGGGCAGATTTTAATTTGCCCCGAGGACAGGCCGCTTTACGGCACTTCGCTCCACAGCAGCCTCTAACAAAGAACAGAAAGTTTGCACTTGCCAGCCATTTGTAAAAGTTACATCGGTACGGGGTTCAGTTTAAAATTCAGCCGCGGCAAAGAGCAAGACGAGAAGACCTAACCAAGATTTCTGCACCAGACACCTCCCCTCCCCTCCTCCTCAAATATGAGTATCGGGATTTTGGATAATGCCAGCCAGGAACTAGTACCAGTAAAGGGACCACCAACCATAGAGCCAGAAAGTAGATGGCTAGACAGTTCGAAGGGCATCAGGCATGATCCCCCGCCCCACATGTACCTTCTTGCCACCTGGCTGGCAACTCAGATGCCAGTGGAATAGCTCAGAGAACCCTGGTCCTGAGATTATGGGGGGCGGGGGTGGTCTTTGCTATGCAGATACATAATACTGGGATTCTACATGGGTGACAAATTCTGTGGCACAGTTGTTCCCTTCTGAGGCATGTAGAGGTAAAAGGTAAAGGTTCCCTTGCTTGAAAGCCAGTCGAATCCGACTCTAGGGTTGCGGTGCTCATCTCTGTTTCAAAGCGGAAGAGCCAGCGCTGTCCGAAGACGTTTCCGTGGTCATGTGGCCGGCATGACTAAACAAGTACCCATGTCATTTCTAAACAAGTACTGAGGCAAGTACCCATGTCATTTCTAGAAGGTGCACACAAAAAGAGAAAAAACAGATCAGGGGCTCCAAGCCCACTGTGCACCGGGAAAGCCCAAAGCTCCCTCTATTCCAACACTCGTCGGACGGATCCTCCCTCAGGAAGGCATGAAGACAGGGCGTGATGGTATCCCCTCTCTCTCTGTCATACACAGCAGAGACCGACACATTTTGCAGCAGTGAGTTCCACAAGTTGTGCATTATATGTGAAGTACTTCTGTTTGGTCAGCCCTGGCTACAAGTTTCCTCCACATTGTCCATTATGAATAAAAAGCAACCAGCCTCTAGACTTCCTCATTTCCCCCTCCCTGCCCTAACCTGCAGAGTCCCCATGGAAGTGCCATGATGCCACAGGAAGTGGTGGGTGCTACAAGCATGGACGGCTTCAAAAGGGAATTAGATAAGCATATGGAGCAGAGGTCCATCAGTGGCTATTAGCCACAAGGTATAGCTAGGGGTTCTGGGGCAAGTGATGCTCTGTCTTCTTGGTGCTTGGGGGG
>NW_015167596.1:272449-277563 GCF_001447785.1 Gekko japonicus | reverse complement strand
GTGTGACAGAGTGTTGGACTGGGTGGGCCTTTGGCCTGATCCAACATTGGCTTCTCTTATGTTCTTATGTCTGGGGCAAGTGATGCACTGTAGTCTTGGTGCTTGGGGGGGGGGCAACACTGGGAGGGATTCTAATGTCCTGGCCCCACTGGTGGACCTCCTGATGGCACCTGGTATTTTTGGCCACTGTGTGACAGTGTTGGACTGGATGGGCCTTTGGCCTGATCCAACATTGGCTTCTCTTATGTTCTTATGTCTGGGGCAAGTGATGCTCTGTCTTCTTGGTGCTGGGGGGGGTCAACAGTGGGAGGGCTTCTAATGTCCTGGCCCCACTGGTGGACCTCCTGATGGCACCTGGTATTTTTGGCCACTGTGTGACAGAGTGTTGGACTGGGTGGGCCTTTGGCCTGATCCAACATTAGCGTCTCTTATGTTCTTACGGTGTAAATTTCCATAACACAGTAACACCAACAGCTATATTTTGAGCTCTCTGCCCAATAATCCCCCATACGGAACCAAAGCATCCATTTCCCCAAGGCACTGATAGGCGTAAGAGCTGTGAGGTGCCATGGGCGGGGCGTGGGTGCCACAAAGGCCACCCCCAGCATCAGTTAGTAAACTTCACCCGCTTCAGCTGCTTTGGCCCAAGTGCAACCTAAGAGTTTGTGGACATCTAACACTCAGCAGCCCTACTGAAAGAAGGCGTGATTAAAAAAAGCACCCAGCTTTGCTCAAAGGAAACATTTCCATTTGCAACCAGAGTGTTACGGGAGATCTCTCTCAGCTCAGGGGTCTGATGTGGGGCTTACGCAGAAGGCTGAAAGACAGGGACGGAAGGTATCATCTCCCACAAGTCGCCTCTAAGCCCAGGCAGAAGGGCAGGTAGGAGGAAAGATGTTCAGAACAGGGCCACTCACAGTCTGGACCAAATGCGACCGAGTGGCAGAGACGCGTCTGTTCAGCGGCTTGCCAGAATAGCAGGCTGCTGCAATTCAAGAACTTCTTTCCAGTCCACCTGTGCTAGACCTCAGTTTCCCAGAGGGCCTGTGGCTCAGCTCTACATGCCGACTCCTGCCCGCCACACAGATCGCAGAAGTATCCCACACAAGCAAAAACCAAGGAGAGGAGGGATATAGCAGCTCCCACAGAGATATAAATGCCCAAGGTCTTAAGAGTTAGTCATTTTTATGCCACTCTTATGACTGCGGTGGCTCAAGTGGTTAAGACGCTGAACTGCAGGCTGTAGAAGGTCAGTAGTTCAGCAGTTCAAGACCCGGGTGCCGCATGATGGAGTTGAGCTCCCATCTCTAGTTCCAGCTCCTGCCAACTTAGCAGTTCGAAAGCAAGTAATTGCAAGTAGATAAATAGGTACCGCTTCGGTGGGAAGGGAACAGCGTTCCGTGCACCTTGGTGTTTAGTCATGCCGGCCACGGAAACGTCTTCGGACAGCGCTGGCTCTTCGGATTTGAAACGGAGATGAGCACCGCAACCCTAGAGTCGGATTCGACTGGCTTTCGAGCAAGGGAACCTTTACCTTTACCTATGACTTCACGTTTTCCTTGGAAAGTGCCCTTCAGCGGCTCCTATAGAGAGAAGGCTGATATTTTCCTATGCAGAGAATGCCCGCGCACGTGCCCCTTCCGACTGCGAAGGGTCGGAATAATTTTGCTAGGCAGCATTCTGGCTTCCACGGAGAACCTGAGCCTCCGCGTAAGGGGTCAGGCAGGCACGCCCTTCCCCAGCTGCCTCCCAGTTTCCCAGGCACTGGACGTTGGACGTCCCTGCGAGACAGCCCAGCCACACTTGTTCTGGCAACGCCGGAGGGCTGTGGGAAGCTCATTTGCAAAGAGACAGACTAGTGCAAAACAATACATTTTTATTTTGTTCACAGTTAAACACAAGCAACTGCCTTGACGTATTAGAACATTCTAGTAAGGACAGCAAACACCCTCCTTTTGGTTTGTTTCCCCCCAAAAGTTCTTAGCTTAGATTGTACCATTTCTCTTTGTCCATTTCATATTTATGGCATTTTTTTGTTTAAAACTGTAGATTATCATGCTTACAAAGAGGCGAGGAACAATATCAACCCTTTGATGGAGAGTTTCGAGTTTTAACTAAAAGCAGTCATTCTTTTTAGGAAAAAGACTTCCCATTTCCAGCTTCACCAAAGAGATCCTTTTTCCCCAGCTCCAAAAAGTTACTGTATGCTACATCCATGATTCAAAGAGATTTATTGAGCAACGGCAACAGATTTATTCCTCCATAATTTCTATGGTCCGTACAGAAAATCTGAGATTCTAATAGATTCACCCACCATCAAGGTACTCCCGTCCTTTCTGAGAGAGAAAAAAAGGGCCATCTATATGGATGACCGTGTGCAGGTTAATGAGCTGAAAAAGACAGCCTGTGAGGAATGGCTGAAAAAAAATCATTCCAGTTCCTCTTGCAGAACTGCCCAAGAACTAGTTCTTTGGACCAGAAGGGGGCGAAAAGGAAAGAACGGAAGGAGGCAGGATGCACACAATTTGCACTACGCAACCTAGTCTAAACACTTGGCACGCCGAGGGCGGCAGAGAACGATCACCCATTTGAGACTCCAGGCAGGAAATCACGTTTGAAAGCTCTTCCATGCAAAACTTCCCTGCTATGCTGGCTTTCTGCCTAACAAGGAGGAAGGTGTTTCCCCCTGAATCCAAAATTCAAAACTGTGATCTCTGTCCTCCTGCAGTCTGAAATGGGATGGGTGATTTTCTCCCCTCATTCTGCTGCTTGTGTCAATCCGGCCCCAGAGAGGGCTCTGGGAAGGGAAGGCGTTTGGAAGCCCCCAACTCCTCTATTACAATCTGCCACCATTAAAGTAACACAACCTGTACACGTACAATCCCAGTTCACTCTTTGCAGAAGCTCTTGCGCTTCCTATTCTATAGAGAAATGCAAGCATTTGAACACACCTACCCAAGTCCACCATTTTAAAAACAAAGTTCCAGAAGGGTCCAAAGATTAAAAAATGGGCCACGTTACAGACTATTCAGAAATGTACACAGGACCACCGTCGAGGGGGCAAGGCCAGTGTCTTTGTGCGCAGGACAATTATAGCAGCTTTCTCTTGGATTCAGGGTTGCCGGGAGAGTTGCTTTCGCTGGGAGAGTTCTTGTGGGGGGGGGGGGGGCGGAAATTTCAAGTATTTCAGAGACAGGCTACACTGTGAAGATTAGGAAAGACTCACAGGCCGCTACAAAGTCACAAACTACCAACAGATTCCAACATTTAACACTTTCCACTGGGGTGGGGGGACGGGGACAGGACAGGAGTGGGACTCAGTGAAGACTCATACAAAAAATGAAAGAAAAAAGAATAACCCCTCATTTGGGAGCTGAGGAAAGGCCAGTTCTTGATCCTTCTGGGGGGGGGGGGAGAAACACATACAGCTTTTGCACCCCCCGGAGTAGCTTCGTTCAACTGCATTCTTCCAACAGCTATTCCTTTATGGACAAACACACAAAGTGTCCGACAGGAGACTCTCCAACTCTCTCTCACCCTCCCTTGCTGCAAGGTCACCATTCCTTGGAGACGGAAGGGCAGCCACTAGAGAGGAACACCTCTCGCTCAGAAGCAGAGTGACGGGTTTGCGGCAGAGAGCCGTCCTCTCCGGTCAGACACACACACACACCACGTGAAAGTTCCCCAGGCGTCTCCACCTTAGCTGTGACCCCAGCTTTCTTAAAAACTCTCAGGGAGTTCTGATGGCTTGCCATCTTTTCAGAGATCTCTACGTGTGCGCCAGTTACCGAATCCTCCCACTCCGGGGTGGGTGGGGGGATGACGACACACGTCTGCTTTCCTTTCGCCATTCGCACAAAAATGAGGTCAGCTCAGTACCAGCTTATCAAGCAAATAAGAAGACGGGGGAGGGGAGGAAGGGAGATATAGTGTTACGGTGAGACCACAAATCCAACCTGGGGTCTCTGCACGAGAAGTTCCAGTTTCTCAAAGGAGGTGGCTGCGGAAGCCTTTGTTCGTTACACAGAAATGTTTAAGGACAACATAGATTAAGGGGGGGGGGGAGAAGAATGTGGTATTAAATGCTGATGGGCACCCTTTACAACATTTCATTGCTAGAGCAGAGCCCAGCCACTGGGGGAGGGGCAGGAAGTGTCATATGAAGGTTGTCAACATTAGGATTTCTTCCTTTCTAGGAGGAGATTAGCCCTGGCCACCAATACGGGGAAGCACTTTCACCTGCTCTGCATTGGGCCGGATCTGTGCATCGTTCCTCGGCTAAGCCCCCAACTGCATTTCTCAGCCTCGTACTCAACACGAGTTCCCTGGATGTGGCCAGTTCAAAGAAAAGGGGGGAGGAAAGAGACTAGAACAAAGGCCGAGATATTCCTGTCAACATTAATATGTTCTGGAGGAGGGCTGGCGAGTGTATATTGGGGGGGGCGGGACGTTGGGAGGACCAGACTGAGCTCAGACACTTCCAGACCTGAAATCCAGTTCACATTCATTCAGCCAAGTCCACGAACGCAGGTCCAGTTTCTGCGGCACGAGCCAGCGGCTCTAGACCAACGAGATATGAAAGCTTTTAGTTAAAAAGGTGCGTTCACGCCTCCCTGTTCTATGCCAAGAATATGAAAATTAACACTGATTCCGGACTCTCTTTCCTTTCTAGCTGTGGCCAAGATGGGATTCATTGTAGTCCATTATATGAAGCTGTCCAACACTGCTCTCCTGGTTCCGGGGGGAGGGACCGGGGTCCTCTGGGCTGGGAGGGGCCCTGGCCTCCATGCTGGGGTCTTTACACAGCTCAGTCTTTAAAGTGTCACAAAGGCTATTGATGGTCACGCCGTCCTCGTCGCACTGGCTCTCGCTCTTGTTGCGGAACAGCTCCCGCACCTTCATCCCGAGGAAACTCTCCGAGCTCGGGAGGGAGCCCACCATCAGGGGGCCGCCTCCCGGGGAGGAAGAGTCCAGCAGCACAGATGCCTCCCAGCGGCTCAGCTGCCCGGCTCTCTGGTTCGGGGGCTTTTCGGGGGTGGAGACCTCGCTGCTGCCCTTGCTGCTGCTGCTGCTACTCCCCCGAGTGCTGGAAGGTTTGGTCTCGCCATTCCTGC